>NC_091979.1:268595811-268895811 GCF_044704955.1 Pristiophorus japonicus | reverse complement strand
GAAATAAAATGAAGGTCACAGAGTGACCGTGTCTGATATATACATGCCTCGTGTGAGTTTGTAACAAGGTGCAGAGACACTACATTTGGCGACGAGAAACGGGAATCAACGAACCACGAGGATGGCCACCGGTGGCACAGAGGAATGCTACTGTGTGGGTGAGGACTGGGACGACTTTGTGGAAAGACTCCAGCAGAGCTTTGTCACAAAGGACTGGCTGGAAGAGACAGCGGCGGACAAGCGGAGGGCGCATCTACTGACCAGCTGTGGTTCACAGACGTATGCGCTGATGAAAGACCTGCTCGCATCCCAAAAAACAGCGGACAAGTCCTTTGAAGAGCTCAGCCAGCTGATCAGTGAGCATCTCAAGCCGGCAAGTAGCGTACACATGGCCCGGCACCGGTTCTATTCTCACCGGCGTCGGGTGGGTCAAAACGTCTCGGACTTCGTGGCGGAACTGCGGCGTTTGGCCAGTCTCTGTAAGTTCTCCGATGCCTGCAGGGGGGTGATGTAAAGGGACTTTTTCATCAAGGGCATTAATCATGCCGACATTTTCAGGAAGCTCATAAAGACTAAGGACTTGACTTTAGAAGGGGCGGCGTTGATAGCTCAGACCTTTATGACAGAGGAAGAGGAGACCAAGCTAATTTACGCTAGCAGCTCTGGTTTTAACGTTGCGATGAACCAGGGAGTTAATGTTGTAAAAGTGATACAGAACCCCGCAGGCAGGCAAGGGCAATTCGACACTGCCCAGGCAGGCAGGCAAGGGCAATTCGACACCGCCCAGGCAGCAACAAGCTCCAGGGTGGGCCCGCAACAAGGACAATGGAAAGGAGATCAACAATTCATGCCATCACGAGGAACAATGCATCCCGTGATGGGACCATTAACACCCTCCATTAGAGTGCTTAGAAACAGCCAAATGGGCAATCAGAGAGGAATGCCTGGGAATAGTCCCTTTGTTAACAGCAATCGCAATCTCAGCTCATGCTGGAGGTGCAGGGGTAGACACACTGCGAAAAGCTGCAGGTTCCAGCAATATACCTGTAGGATTTGTAATGTCAGTGGACACTTAGCCAGGATGTGCAAAAAGGCAGTAGCGAGGCTGGTCTATGAGACAGAGGAACCAGACGAGGGGTCTGCGATGCAGGGTGAGGCCTGGGGTAAAGCATAGATGCTGAAGTTCAGCGGGTTCATGTGGCTGAACTTCAGCATCTATAGCTCATACACTAAAATGCCACCCATGATGATGAAAGTCTTACTGAATGCCATCTCGGTGCACATGGAGCTAGATACGGGAGCTAGCCTGTCACTCATGAGTGTCCAACAATTTGAGAGACTATGGCCACAAACTGGAACGCATTGAGACGCAGTTACGTATGTACACCAAAGAGATAATCCCAGTGCTGGGCAGTGCAAACTTGGTGGTAACGCATAATGGATTACAGAACCGGCTGACACTGGATTGTTCTGGGAAATGGCCCCGCGCTTTTGGGGAGGAGTTGGCTAGCTGAGATGAATTGGAAATGGGGGGATGTGCACACCATTTCATCCGTGGAGCGAAGTTCATGCTCGCAGGTATTGCAAAAATTCGAGTCACTCTTTCAACCCGGTGTCGGAACGTTCAAGGGTCTTAAAGTAGTGATACACATCACTCTGAACGCCAGACCAGTGCACCATAAAGCCAGAGCGGTGCCGTACGTGATGCATGAGAAAATTGAAAGTGAACTGGACAGGCTGCTCAGAGAGGGCATAATTTCGGCCGTTGAATTCAGCGACTGGGCAAGTCCCATCGTTCCCGTCCTCAAAGCAGGTGGCTCGGTTAGGATTTGTGGTGACTACAATGCCACCATCAACCGAGTGTCGCTGCAAGACCAATACCTGCTTCTGAGAGCGGAGGACCTCTTTGCCACGCTGGCAGGTGGAAAGCTGTTCACGAAGCTGGACCTCACTTCGGCCTACATGACTCAGGAACTGGTGGAAGATTCCAAGCTTCTGACCACCATCACGACGCACAAAGGGTTATTTGTCTACTACAGGTGCCCGTTTGGCATTCGTTCAGCAGCGGCTATCTCTCAGCGAAACATGGAAAGCTTGCTCAAGTCCATCTCTGGAACGGTCGTATTCCAAGACGACATCCTTATAATGGGTTGAGACACCGAGGAACGCCTCCGCAACCTGGAGGAGGTGCTACGCCGATTGGAACGGGTAGGCTTTGGCTGAAAAAGGCCAAGTGCGTGTTTGTGGCCCGAGAGGTCGAGTTCCTGGGCAAGAGGGTTGCCGCAGATGGGATCCGGCCCACTGAATCAAAAACAGAGGCGATTCGCCGGGCGCCCAGGCCCGGCAACACGTCAGAGTTGCGATAATTCCTGGGACTTTTGAACTATTTTGGGAACTTTCTGCCGAACTTAAGCACATTGTTGGAGCCGTTACACATACTCCTCCGTAAAGGTTGTGAATGGTCTTGGGGGGATTGTCAAGAACGGGCTTTCAATAAGGCGAGGAACCTGCTGTGTTCCAACAAACTGTTGACTTTGTATGACCCCTGTAAAAAACTGGTTTTAACATGTGATGCGTCATCCGACAGAGTTGGGTGTGTGTTGCAGCAGGGTAACGATGACGGCCGACTCCAACCGGTGGCTTACACCTCCAGGTTGCTCTCCCAGGCAGAGCGTGGATATGGCATGGTCGAGAAGGAGGCACTCGCGTGTGTGTACGGTGTGAAAAAGATTCACCAGTACCTTTTCGGCAGACAGTTCGAGCTAAAGACGGACCACAAGCGGTTAACATCCCTGTTGTCCGACAGCAAGGCTGTCAACGCTAACACGTCAGCTCGCATACAACGATGGGCCCTCAGGCTGGCTGCGTATGACTACACCATACGGCACCGGCCAGGCACCGAAAAGTGCGCTAACGCACTCAGCAGGCTCCCACTGGCCACCACCGAGGGGGTGTCGGAGCAGAGCGCCGAGATGGTCATGGCCATTGAGGCTTTTGACACTGCGGGCTCCCCCATCACAATCGACAGATCAAACTCTGGACCAACAGGGATCCCCTCCTATCCATGATAAAGAAATGTGTCCTGATTGGAAATTGGGCGCCCGCACACAGGGCGTGCCCCAAGGAAGTCAGGCCGTTTCAGAGACGGATGGATGAACTCTCCATCCAAGCCGACTACCTGTTGTGGGGCAGCCAGGTAGTCATGCCCCAGAAAGGAAGGGAAGCGTTCATCAGGGAACTCCACAGCGAGCACCCTGGGATCATGTTAATGAAGGCCATTGCCCGGTCACATGTATGGTGGCCGGGGATTGACTCAGACCTCGAATACTGGGTTCACAGGTGCACGACGTGTGCCCAGCTGGGCAATGCCCCCAGGGAGGCCCCACTCAGCCCGTGGCCCTGGCCCACCAGACCATCGTCATGCATTCACGTAGACTATGTGGGCCCGTTCATGGGGAAAATGTTCCTGATCGTTGTCGATGCATACTCGAATTGGATCGAGTGCATCATATTGAACTCGTGCACGACATCTACCACTGTGGAGAGTCTGCATACGGTTTTCGCGACCCACGGCTTGCCGGACATCCTGGTCAGCGACAATGAGCCATGTTTTACCAGCCATGAATTCCAGGAGTTTATGTCGGGCAATGGAATCAAGCACGTCCGGACAGCGCCGTTCAAGCCGGCTTCCAATGGCCAGGCGGAACGGGCGGTCCAAGTCATAAAGCAGGGCATGCTACGCATCCAAGGACCCTCCCTTCAGTACCGCCTATCGCGCTTCCTGCTGGCCTACAGATCCCGGTCGCACTTGCTCACGGGAGTCCCGCCAGCGGAACTCCTCATGAAATACACGCTCAAGACGCGGCTGTCCCTCATTTACCCAGACCTGGCAAACATTGTTGAGGGCAAGCGCCAGTCCCAAACCGAGCTCCATGATCGAGGTTCAAGGGAGAGGTGTATAGAAATAGATGACCCGGTATTTGTTCTTAACCATGCTTTGGGACCCAAATGGCTTGAGGGCACCGTAATTGGCAAAGAAGGAAACAGGGTCATGGTGGTCAGACTAAACAATAGGCAGATATGCCGCAAACACTTGGACCAAGTAAAGACAAGGTTCAGCATAGACACGGAGGAACCGGAAGAAGAGCATGATGAGATAGCACCCACACCACTGCCAGCGTATGAGCAACAAAGACAGCCCTCAGCATGCACAGTCCCAGCGGCCAGCCCGGACAGGCCGGAATCACCTCAAGTGACAGAGACGCGTGCTGAGGCTCAGCCACCAGAGCCACAACTGCGGCGCTCCACGAGAGATCATCGACCACCCGATAGACTTAACCTCTGAAGCTAAAAGACTTAAGGGGAGAGGTGATGTCATGTATTTCACCATCTTGCAATGACAATAGTTATGTAACTGTAACTCATGCACACTGTACCTGTACCCTTGAAATGCACACTCTGACCACAGGCGGTGAGCTTGCGGGAGACACTCCTCACCTGGGTTTCCAGGTATAAAAGGGGCAGTCCCACCCAGGGTCAGCACTCCTTGGTCCTGGGAATAAAGTGAAGGTCACAGAGTGACCGTGTCTGATATATACATGCCTCATGTGAGTTTGTAACAAGGTGCAGAGACACTACAATGACCATCAACACATTCTGCATTGCAATGATTTTCATTAGGCCAGCATTATTTAAAGGACAATTTTAGAACCCATCTATCATATATTATTGTTCGGATATGACTGGGTGTGGCATCAATTGATCTTCCATCACACAGTGGTGTGTACTTTACTCACGTGGCATCACTTCAGGGTCTGCGGCTGCTTGCTTGGCCATCCGGGTGCGCTTCCCCACGAGCTAGAGGGCTGGAGGACCCTGTCCCTCAGGATTTTTTCCAATAATTTTCCCAGGCTGACTGGCCTACAATTACTTGGTCTATCCTTTTCTTCCTTTTTAAACAAAGGTACAACATTAGCAGTCCTCCAGTCCTCTGGCACCACACCTGTAGCCAGAGAGGACTGGAAAATGATGGTCAGAGGCTCTGCTATTTCCTCTTTTGCTTCTCTTAACAGCCTGGGGCACATTTCATCCAGACCTTGGGATTTATCCACTTTCAAAGCTGCTAAGCCCCTTAATACTTCCTCTCTCACTATGTTTATCTTATCTAATATTTCACACTTCTCCTCCCTCATTCCAAAGTTTGCATTGCCCCTCTCTTTTGTGAAAACAGATGCAAAGTATTCATTAAGAATTATACCCACATCTTCTGCCTCCACACAGATTTCCTTTATGATCTCTAATCGGACCCACTCTTTCTCTAGCTATCCTCTTGTTCTTAATGTATTTATAAAACATCTTTGGGTTTCCCCTGATTTTACTTGCCAACATTCTTTCATACTCTCTCTTTGCTTTCCTGATACCTTTTTTAATTGCTCCCCTGCACTTCTTATACTCCCCTCGAGTTTTTCCAGTATTGAGTTCATGGTATCTGTCATAAGCTTCCCTTTTTTTCTTTATCTTACCCTGTATGTCGCTTGACATCCAAGGGGCTCTAAATTTGTTAGCCTCACCCTTTTTTTTAAGGGAATGTACTTGCTCTGTACCCTTAGGATCTCCTCCTTGAATGCCTCCCACTGCTCTGACACTGATTTACCATCAAGTAGCTGTTTCCAGTCCAGTTTAGCCAAATCCCATCTCAGCTCAGTAAAATTGGCTTTACCCCAATTGAGAAATTTTTTCCTGGTCCATCTTTGTCCTTTTCCATAACTACCCGAAATCTTACTGAATTATGATCACTAGCACCAAAATGTTCTCCCACTGATACCCCTTCCACCTGCCCCTCTTCATTCCCCAAAACCAAGCCCAGAACGGTCCCCTCCCTTGTTGGGCTTGTTACATTCTGGCTGAAGATGTTCTCCTGAATGCATTTTAGGAATTCTGCACCATCTGTACCATTCACACTGCTTTTTCCCCCAGTTAATATTAGGGTAGTTGAAATCCCCGACTATTACAGCTCGATAGTTTTTGCACTTTACAACATGTTTCTATGGGGATCAAGGGGTATGGAGAAAAAGCGGGGAAGGGGTACTGAGGTGAAGGATCAGCCATGATCTTATTGAATGGTGGTGCAGGCTCGAAGGGCCGAATGGCCTACTCCTGTGTGAATGTTTAAAATGTATAGAGACATTGAAGTTGAGAACGTGGGAATTGTATAGGGACAGTATAAGCTAACAAAGAATTCATGGAAGAATAGCCATGACATCTCGGACTCGAGACTGCGAAATGTTACAACACTAACACATATTGAAACAAAACCCACAGCTTGCAGAAAAACCTCAAGGTCTTATTAAATCATGTTATTAACCTGAAACATTAACAGAAGGTCTTTGTTTAAAATCAGACCATACTTAGGTCGGCTTATGAGTGGACAAAGGGAAAGAGGGACCAAAAGAGATGGGCTGAGCTGGGATGTCACTCTAGCCCTATCTTGTTATCTTTTGCCGAGAATGTATAACTGTTGTTGCTTTATGATGTAACTTCACCTATCCGTAGGGAGTGTGTACGCTCCATCCAGAGGGTATATCTTCTGTCTGATAGGTCTTGCCGGCCGGTAAAATAAAGACTGCTTTGTTCAAAGCACAAGAGGTATTCAACTCAGTAATTTTACTGAACCAGATTGAGAGAAAAGAATCTACATTTACAGTTGGTGTCAGAAGTGGGATCTCAACGGACGACTGTCGAAAACTTGCGAATTAAGAGCCAGACTAGCCTTGGACGAGACGAGGGGAAAGTGGCCACTGGAGTGAGTATGATTTCAATACTGCTCCAGTTTCCCCCGGTTTCAAAAGTCTGAGGAAAGTTTAGCCACTCGCTGGTTCTCAGGTAGTGTCTGAACGAGATCCAGGACGATCTGGTGAATATCTTTCAAACTTAGAATAGGGATAGAGATAGGGAAATTGCGCGATGACGCAAACCAAGCGGCGACTTGGAAAGATAGGTTATAGTTAGAGCTAGATAGGGATAGATGATCAATCATGGATCCAAAAATTAATAGGAAAGAAAAGAGACTCTTGTGAACGTCTGTTTAAATGAGAAATGCTTCTGAGATTTTTACTGTAAAAAAAAAAGCCGGGGAGTTGTGGTTTGTTTTATCTCAAACAGAATGAAAGTTTGTTTTAACCCTTCGTAGTGTTGTCCTGTATGTGGGAAGTTTAAGAGTGTGAACCTTATTGAATTACGTATATTCGGATGATAAGTTACGGAGCCAGGAAATGCACAAAGGATAGGTTTGTTGAAAAAAAAAAGAAAAAATTACATGGTCCCGGTGGTTAAAAAAAAAGGATTTAACATGCTCACAAACTTGTTGAAAGAAAACATTCAGAGAAGGCACAGCAAAACAACTGAGATGGATTCAAAAAAAAATATTATATTAAATAACACGACCTTGAGGCTGGAACAATTGAGATAACGAAAAGCAGTCCCCAGCCTACGTGCCAGTCTTCTCTCTAGTTATGAAAAAGACAAAAAAAAAGTAACGTACTAAATAGGTGCTAAAAAAAATGTTCTGAGATTTTAAATTATGAGAAAAATTCCACTGCAGTAAAAAAAAAATCACTCCTGTCCAGTTGGCAGAAAAACTCCATTAAATTAGGGCTTTCATTGACTGATTGAATTTAAACTGCGCAGTGACGCCAAAAGATAGGGAAATTAGGCTCATAAGAAATCAAATTTAGAAAATTAGGCTCACAGGGAATAAAATAAGGCTATTGGGGAATTAAATAGAGGATAGGTGTTCAATTCAGGTACGACGTCGACCTTGTATATCACTTGGCCCGTCTAGGCTTTGATTGAATTTAAATCCTGCAGCAATTCGGAAGGTAGGGCCGACGCGAACGCGCAGCGGCGCGAGCGTGCGGCCGAGAGGAGGAGGGCTGACGCAGACGCGCAACGACGTGAGACACGCAGCGACGCGAGCGTGCGGCCGAGTGGAGGAAGGCAGACGCAGTCGCACGGCAACGTAAACGCGTGGTGACGCGAGACGTGTGGCGGCGCGAGCGCGCGAGTAAACGTGGGCCGACGCAAATGCGCAGCAACGCGAACCTCGAAAGTCAGTGCTGATTTCTGTAAGTCGCTGTGTGTTGAGTTTGTCAAGCGTGTTTCGGTGGAATCGCGTGGAGACATGAGCCGCGGGGCAACGCGGCTGTGTGTTGAGTTTGTCAAGCGTGTTTCGGTGGAATCGCATGGAGACGCGAGCCGCGGGGCGACGCGGCTGTGTGTTGAGTTTGTCAAGCGTGTTTCGGTGGAAACGCGTGGAGACGCGAGCCGCGGGGCGACGCGGCTGTGTGTTGAGTTTGTCAAGCGTGTTTCGGTGGAATCGCGTGGAGACGCGAGCCGCGGGGCGACGCGGCTGTGTGTTAGATTAGTAAGTCTGTTTTTAAGTAAGTCTGTTTTTCAGTAAAGTCTGTTTTTCAGTAAAGTCTGTTTTTAAGTTAAGTCTGTTTTTCAGTAAAGTCTGTTCGTTTTAAGTTTGTTTAAATCGCACGACTACGTGAACGCGTAATGACACGATAATGGGTAATCAGTTGGATAAAACAACGGATGCGGGTAGTCCGCTACAAAAGTTATGTGAAGAATTCCCTGAAAGAGCTGAAGACTTTAGAAAATTATTAGGAGCCCTGAACAAATTATTAGGAGATGACCAGTGGCCTCTAGGTGGCACTAGAAGCGTAGAGGTAGTAAAAAAAAAGCACAGGGATTGTAAAAAAAAAAAATTAAAAGATGCATCACTTCTGTCAAGTTGGCAAATAAATTAGGACTTTCATTGACAGAGGGAACACATGTTAAAACTGTAGACGTCTTAAAAAAAAAGAATGTGCGCACGAGAAACTTACTAAGAGATCCTCTGGGACCTCTGAGAAAGGTATTGACCGACTACGTAGTAAAATGGCTGGCTTTGTGTTAACCGAGGCTGATGATGAAATTGATGAGTGGTCACTGACTCAGCGCCCAATGGCGCTTCCCGCACCCCCTGGCCCCTTGCTCCAGTCCTCTTCCCAACACCCTCCACCTTACACTCCGGCGAGAGGAGTTAAAAATAACCCCATACCACCAAAGCAACAAACCCAAACTGACTCCTCATCCTCTGATAGCGATTTGGATCCCCAGTTCACAAGCAATATAGCTGAAAGAACCAGATCTCATACTCGAAAGGGCAGAACTATATCTCGACATCACAGACAGTCCCGTAAATCTTCCAGTCAATCTACCAGTCCAAGTTGTGAAAGATATAGCAAACACCCCCGCCGATCGAGACGCAGAACTGTCAAGCAGTCAGACAGCTCCGAAACATCCTCCGACCTAGAAATGATTTCCAAGATCCCAAAGTCCCGACACCAATTCCCTGTCAGACCAATGCCAAACCCTGATGCACAACAAGCTGCAGACCACCCCACTATAGATGTCTATGTGATCTTCGAACAACTATTCGATTGCTCACGCTATCCGGACAAATGGAAAGGGCAGTTAGATATTATTGGCAGGAAAAGAAAGGGGAGGGGGGAGGTGCGCCCCCAACCCGGGTCAAGACTGAATACGTGACTAGAAAGGAAGAGCCATCTCGGGAGGAAGGATCAATAGAACCGCAGTGTTGCATACAGGATTGGATGGATAAGCAAGGATACGGTTATACTAAACAACCAAACGGCCCGAGCCCTGCTAATAAACCTCCCTATTGTCCCCGGCATGGTATGGGAAGAGGCCGGGACTGGGTAAGAGGAATTGACTGTTTTAATTGTGGGCAGGAAGGACATTGGAATAAAAATTGCCCCTACCGTCAGCATGGAAAAGGAAGAGGAGGAAGAGGAGGGGGGCAAGGGGGGAGAGGAGGATCTTACACTAACTTCTCCCAGAACAACCCCTTTGGTCAATTGTCCCCCGATTGACTACGCAGCTTGATTGTGCAGGGATCCTTCCCGGACGACGAACCCATTCTGAATGAGTGGCAACCCTTTTTGATAGATACGGGAGCCTTCATGTCTTCTGTACAATCAAAGCTTAAACTCCCTGCCTCTACTGAAACACAGGAACTTTCAGGATTCCTGGGACAAATCTCGACATTTCCAGTGTCAGAACCGGTTAAAATGGGTTACCAGGAAGAATCGGTGGAACATCGAGTTGTTATCACAACCAATCTGGACTGTAACTTGATGGCTAGAGACCTCCTCTGCAAATTCCAGTTGCATTTGGAGTGTGGAGATGATGGGATTATTGTAAAACAGGAAACCCTTAAGCGGCAGTATTATACCACTAGAAGCCCTCAGTGGTGGTCTCTGGACCTGCCGCAGGCACCCTATCACGTGACCCTAGCATACGATCCCAGTGGAAAGAATCAGGACCTGTAGAACTTTTATCAGGATCACGAAGGGGAAGTGAAGGGAATTCTATTAAGGGCTAGAGTGACTGGACTGGAAAGAGAGGCAGATTTTGTGGAAGTGGATAAGAATCTGTGGAAACAGCCCCTAACAATGGCACCGCATATTGCTCGTGAAGTATTAGCCCCTCACCATGCTAAAGATTTGGGAGTTATGGTACGCAAGGCCATAGATGAGGCTGACCCTACCAGCCGGGATGTGCAAATCGTAAAACATGGCCGAACAGTCCAATTTCATGGGGACCCCGAGAAGGTCTTAACGACTCTACAGCATCATACTGGCTCGGACATACCTGACTATGTGGATCCTCATGTGTGGGCAGAGGACCCCTCCCAAGTGGGTTATACTCCCATTGATCCGATTGAGATCCCAGTGCAGGGCAATGTGGACTGGCCCTCTATCCGACAGAACCCACTGAAATCACAGGCAATCCTAAACTGACCTTTCGGCACTGTACTGCAATTAATCCGGCCTGTATTCTTACTGAGCCACCCCAAGATGAGGAAGAACCCAGTCATGATTGTTTATGTATGTTGACGGAAGTACTTCTATTAATCCAGAAGATACACGAATCTCAGGATATGCCATAGTAAACCAGGAGAATCAGGTCTTGGAATCTGCCGCTTTTGAAACCGCCTATTCTGCTCAACAAGCTGAACTATTCGCCCTCACCCGAGCCTGTATCTTGGCCAAAGATCTCAAAGTCAATATCTATACCGACTCTAGGTATGCCTTTGGGGTGGCCCATGATTTCGGACAATTATGGAAAAATAGGGGATTCCTAACCTCACAGGGGAATGAGATATCTCATAAACAGCTAGTATCTGATTTGTTGCAAGCCCTCATATTCCCCAAACGCATTGCCATTGTCAAATGTACCGCCCACACTACCGGAAATTCTCTGGTTGATATAGGGAATCGTTGTCCTGACCAAGAGGCCAAACAGGCCTCTCGTGACCAACAGATGGTAGTGCCCAAAATTATGAGTCAGACTAAAAATCCTGCGAAGGATAAGTTAGCCTCGGAAAAACCAATGCCAACCATCCAAGATGTTATAAAAGCACAGGAGGACGCTCCTGAAAAAGATAAATTGTTGTGGAAATATTATGCATGTACTTATGACAATGTTTCTAAACTCTGGACCGCTCCCGCGGAACAGACTTGCATGTCTGACAAGTTGGCTCTATGGGTTATTGAATGTATGCATTTTGCTACTCATTGTGGAGCAAGGACCACGAGTGATACACTTTTGGCTACTTGGTGGCACCCTAGACTCCAGGCGCTCACCCAGAACATCAGTAGTCGTTGCCTGGTTGGCCAGCAACATAATCCAGGGAAGGGAGTCCCCTGTGATTGGGGTAAAACGCCCCTACCCGAAGGTCCCTTTGAGACATTTCAGTTGGACTACATTGAGTTGCAAAAAGTTCAGTGTTACAAATATGTGTTAGTAATAGCAGATGTGTTTAGCAGGTGGATTGAAGCCTACCCTAACCTGGACAATAAGGCTCAAACTGTTGTTAAGGTGTTAATGAGGGAAATTGTTCCTAGATATGAGATCTCAGCTCGACTGATGACCACCTATGTTCTTTCTCTGACTCAGGCTCTGCGACTAGTTCACAACCAGGTTCAAGATGCTCACCTCGACCTCCCAGTTTTACCCGAATTGTCCCTCGTGGCACCAGGGAAGTATGGATTCGGAAGGGATTAGAGCCATAATGGGAGGGGCCTTTTCAGGTGTTACTCACTACCCCCACTGCAGCCAAGGTTGAGGGGAAAAGTGCCTGGGTTCACCTGGACCACTGCAAGCTCACCACCCTCTAACGAACCTATTTTACTGGTTATTCTAACTCCTGTTTCTGTTCCAGACTTCCTCTTCTCCATAGCTGAACAAGGCCGTTGGCATCCTAATTGGAACGTGGACCAGTTTGAACTTTTACCCGTAGTGATAGACAGCCAGCTACACCGACGGTGACCTGAGAAGAGAGACGGGAAAACTGAACTCTTTTAATCAGCAAAATAATTGGACTATTTATCTGAATCCTGAGCCATAAGATGAAACTGTCTGTATGCCACAGTCTGTATAATAGTGTTGATATATGACAGTTTCGGCGCATGGGAGGGGCGACAGAGACGAGAGCTACATGTCTTATGTTTATGCGCAAAATGGGAACTTTTCTGGATATTAGGTGTGTTCACATTCCCGAAACATTTTACTCCTAGAATGATCCTAAGTGTTATCATGGAATGATAAAAGGGGGGAATGTGAATGTTTAAAATGTATAGAGACATTGAAGTTGAGAACGTGGGAATTGTATAGGGACAGTATAAGCTAACAAAGAATTCATGGAAGAATAGCCATGACATCTCGGACTCGAGACTGCGAAATGTTACAACACTAACACATATTGAAACAAAACCCACAGCTTGCAGAAAAACCTCAAGGTCTTATTAAATCATGTTATTAACCTGAAACATTAACAGAAGGTCTTTGTTTAAAATCAGACCATACTTAGGTCGGCTTATGAGTGGACAAAGGGAAAGAGGGACCAAAAGAGATAGGTTGAACTAGGATGTCACTCTAGCCCTATCTTGTTATCTTTTGCCAAGAATGTATAACTGTTGTCGCTTTATGATGTAACTTCACCTATCCGTAGGGAGTGTGTACGCTCTATCCAGAGGGTATATCTTCTGTCTGATAGGTCTTGCCGGCCGGTAAAATAAAGACTGCTTTGTTCAAAGCACAAGAGGTATTCGACTCAGTAATTTTCTATGTTCTATGTATGTTTCTAATTTGCCCACATATTTGTCCTTCTATCTCCCTCTGACTGTTTGGGGGTCTATAGTACACTCTCAGTAGTATGATCGTCCCTTTTTTGTTCTCTAATTCAACCCATATGGCCTTGTTTGATGACCTCTCTCACATATCATCCCTTCTCACGGCTGTAATTGTTTCTTTAATTAATACTGCGCCCCCCCGCCCCCCCGCCCCCCCTCCCCGTTCCTTTTTTTATCCCCTCTCTATCCCATCTGAAAACCCTGTAACAAGGAATGTTGAGCTGCCATACCTGTCCTTCTTTCAGCCATGTCTCAGCAATAGCTGTAATGTTGTACTCCCAAGTGTTATCTGTTCTCTCAGCTCATCTTCCTTATTCCCTATGCTCCTTGCATTGAAGTATATACTATTTAATGATGTCAAACTCCCTTGTTGTCTATTTTCCAGCCCTTGTTTCCTCTGTCTTCCAAATTCACTTTCTACATCTCTGCTGCCCAATTCCAGCTTTGCTTCTCTCCTCACTGACTCTATTCTCCAGTTCCCATCCCCCTGCCAAGCTAGTTTAAACCCTCCCAAACCCTCCCTAGAAAACCCTCCCGTGACGATACTGGCCCTGGCTCTGTTGCGGTGCAACCCACCCGTTTGTACAGGTCCCACCTTCCCCAGAAATGGTCCCAATGCCTCAGGAATCTAAAGCTCTGCCGCCTGCACCATCTCTCCAGCCACACCTTCATCTCTATTCTCCTATTTCTGTACTCACTAACACGTGGCACCAGCAGTAACCCGGAGATTACTACCTTTGAGGTCCTGCTTTTTAATCTAGCTCCCTAAACTCTACCTGCAGGATCTCATCCCTCTTTCTACCTATGTCATTGGTACCAATGTGGACCACAATCTCTGGCTGTTTACCCTTTCCCCACAGAATGTCTTGTAGCCGCTTGGTGACATCCTTGACCCTGGCACCAGGGAGGCAACATACCATCCTGGAGTCACATCTGCAGCCGCAGAAATGCCTGTCTGCTCCCCTATCAAATCCCCCACCACTATTGTTTTTCCATTCCACGGGATTGAACTGCCTTGCCATGCCTCTAGTTAATTATGAAAATAAACTTAACACTAGAAGACAAAAAAAACCTCTCAACTGCTACTCACCAATCAACACCTTCCCTTGTGCCGACCTCACTTTTGGTTTCTGATGTCACTCCTGTTGAGTTGCTCCCGGTTCTTTGCTGCTCGCTACCGCTGCTGCTCCGGTCGACCAATCACTTCCCTGCTTTCCTGATGTCACACTTTGATTCTTTCTACTTCATACCCTCGCAGGTCGGTTGGTGCTGCTTCGGGCCGAGCTCCGTTATCTCTGGTCCCGATCTTGTGCTGTTTGGAGTCCCACTGCTCACTCACACTCCTTTATCTCCGGTCCCCATCTCGCGCTGTTTCAAAGGTCACCTCTTAACCTTCTCTGTTCCAAGGAGAAAACCCCTAACTTTTCCAACCTCTCCTCATAACTGAAGTCCCTCACCCCTGGTAACTTCCTGGATAACCTCCTCTCTACACTTACTAATGCCTTTACATGTTTCCTGATGTGTGGTGCCCATAATTGCCCACAATACTCCAGCTGAGGCCTAACGAGTGATTTATGAAGTGCTAGCATGATCTCTTTGCTTTTATATTCTGTTCTTCTATTTATAAACCCAAGTAACCCATTTTTTTTTAACCACCTTATCAATTTGCCCTGCCACCTTTCAGGATTTGTGTATATGGACATCAAGGACACTGTGCTTACCGACACTTTTCAAAATCATACCATTTATAGTATACTGTCTTTCTATATTAATCCTCCCAAAGAGTATCACTTCACACTTCTCCAGATTGAACTCCATCTGCCATGCTTCTGTTTACTTCACCATCTTGTCTATGTTATCATGAAGCCTAGAACTATCCTCATCGTGATCTACTACTTTGCTAAATTTTGTATCATTTGGAAACTTTATAATGCTGCTCCCTACACCCAACTCTAGGCCATTTATAAAAACTGCAAAGAGTCCATAATTTCTCTCTCCTCTTTCAGTGTAACCTTCACATCATCCGCTTCCTTTGTGAAGACCAATGCAAAGTACTCATTTAATACTTTTGCCATGTCCTCTGCCTCAACATGAAGAATTCCCTATATCCCATGCTACCCTGGGACTTCCAACCAGCTTTCCCCTGATAGGCCCAGTGGTTTCCATGCCTGCTTTGAGCTGATGTAGATTCTGCCATGGGCCTCCTGGAGTGTGGCTCTGCATTTCCAGCAGCAGAAGAGCAAGCTGGGCACCTCTGTTGTGTCTCTACAATCCTACAGCATCCACCACAAATATTTAAATGACCTTGGATTTGGGACGGGTCATGAGGAGGTCAAAGTGGTGAAACAGAAGTCCTGCCTTGCTGCAATTCCACCTCCTCACCAGGTTCTAGGCAATTTTTTTCCCGCAAAAATAGAAAGATGCTGCCTGTGCAAGTGGTTGAACAGGAAACTTTAATGGGTTTCAAAAAAAGGAGATATGTTTCTGATTCTGTTAAAATTTATAAACGAGAGAGATATCTTACAAGAAATAAATTAAATAGGGAGGCCAGGTGGACTAATAGTTATGTTATTTTATGCACTATTCATCCTGGCTAATTGCTTTCCATAAATTACATCACCTGGTTCCAGTAACACAGGAGCCAGTGCATCCCCTGGAGCAGCATTGGGGTAGAATTTCCTATCAGCCCGCCAGCGCCCGATTGCTGCCCAAAAGACTGCGAAGATTGGGAAGATTATCATCGGCGAAAACTTCCCCCCAAAAAATAAAAAAATCCGTCAAACGAAAAACATGGGCGTTGCACCTCCATTCTGGGCGAAAAAGTGCAATTTTGGGTCGATTGGGCGGTTCCTAAACAAAATGAGCGAGAAATTAAAAAATCAATAAAAATTTACCCCGAGGTTGCGGGTTGGGCCTAGCAGCAGAAAAACAATTAAAATAATTTTTCAAAAAACATCACCTAAAAAATCAAAAAAACATTCCCAAGACCTTTTAAAACTAAATAACCATAACAGATTCTTAAAATAATTAGTATAAGAGGTACTCACCCATCGTCCAACTCCGCTGATCCTCGTGGGCGTTTTTTTTCCATACTCACCTACTGGTCATCGTTGACCCAAATATTGTGCCAGGGCGATCTCAGGATGATGCACGCCAGGGTCCGGTCTCCACCGGTACCTTGAAAACGCCGGCGTAACTCAGGTAGGGAATTTTCCGCTTACCTGATTAGTGCTCACAATGGCCAATACTGCCCAGAAACTGGGCAGTAAGCTATTGGAAATTCTAGCCCACAGTCTTTATATGTACAATCCAATTACTAGCCAGATATCTAGATCTTCTGAAGAAGACAATTGACATAACACTAACTACTTTTACTGGAAACCTGTCCCAAGTATCCACAACCCTGTGAGAAAAACATTTCAATGTCACTTGATTAATGATTGCCACTTGTCTTGAAACAGTTTGTAAGATTTTCGAATCATGTTTTGTGCAACATTTACCAGGTTAATTTTGTGTCTTGTAGATCTGTCCTCACAGTCCAAATTACATAAGTTGCTTGTGCCTACATTATTTATAACTTCCCACACTTGATTTGTCCCCTCAATCTAATTTTTCTCCATTAAAGAACAGAGCTCAAGTCTCAGAGTCATTCTTATCACCGTTCTGTGAACCATCGCCACGATATAAATGTTCTTTGAAGGTGGGTTGATGGGTTAAATCCCTAAAATTCCTAAAGTGAAAGTTAATTGCAGAGCTTATCTCTGCTTTTTCAGATTTTGAATTTCCTTTCATGATGAATATTTTGACATATCTCTACACCGTGTAACTTTGCACTTCAGGACCAGTAATTAATATGCAATCTAAGCAGCCAATAATTCCAGGAAAATAATAGTTGTTATCTCACATACAGAGGGTTAACTGTAGGAAGGTGATAAAGCAATCAAACCAGACATACTCTTTGTGAACCATTGGCAATTGAAAAAATAATTCAACTAGCAATCCTGCTGCATTTAGCAGCATGGAGGTCCAGTTGTAACAATGGCAACAACTGCTGAACCTTCTGTGGTGTCAGTATCACAAAGAAAGCACACTGGTATAATGCAACTAACTGAACCTAACAATCAGTAATTTCATGCTGACTTTGCAAGCATATTTTTGTTATCATTTCTACCAGAGCATTATTTCATAACATTTCACTTCACACAAGACTACCATTGTCAGCTGAACAAAACTTTATCACTAAACGGTAACTTGATTGAAAAATGTATTAACATGAGGTTGGAATTTACACATTTTATAAATAGAATACTGAATGGAGATTGTTAAATGATATTTATTTCTCTCCTAATTATATATGTACAACTCTCTGACATCTTCGCCACTCATGCTATGTGATCTCTTTTGCGCACATCATATTCAATAACTTCCTGTACAGAATCCTCTGTCGAATCATTAACCTTCAAGGATAAGTTCACTATCAATTAAACCGACTGATTGTCTTAACTTACCAATATGATTATTTTATTTTATTGAGAACTGAAGTTTTGATGTAAAAGCTGTAGTCAGGTACAATCAAAATACAACATGAATTCCTCCAAAAGGATAACCAGCAGATATACTAATGAAGGAAGAAAATTAAGCAGTCAAATAAAATATTCAAAAATGAGCAAATAGTTTTTAGAATGGCCAGCAATGTCATATTACATGCACCTATAATTAAACCAATTCCAATACTTTCACAGTAATATTTTATGCGAAGTAACTTTTTATGAAGGCAAGAGCCTTAAAAAAAAACTGTGAGGCAAAATAAACTAATTGTGTGATAGTTTTAAAAAGCACTTTTTGGAAAAAATAACTTACAGGTTACTTTGTTGTGCAACCGAGTACTCCAATAAAATGATTAGTACCTCATACTTTCTAGTTTTGTAATCATTAAACCATTAAATTAAACTAGAATTCTGCGCCTACAATTCTAAATTATACATTCATTTAAAATCTTTGCTCTATTTGACCACAATTCTATCTAATGTGTAGCTCTAACAGTAGAAGTTCAGAGAAAAATTAATACATTTGAACACAAAAATGCAGCATTTGTATGTTTAAGCTGATTGCATAAAACAATGATGGAACTTTTTGCATCTAATTAAAGAAAATGTTCCAATCGTATTTTATTATCTGCAGTTCTCATTGATGTGTACAAGAAATAACGTGTGGCAGTAATAAACACCTTACACACATCTCTTAAAGAGTTGAACACAATGAGCAAATTAAAATGGATTAAAGTACAGCCATAAACTGGATTTTCATGACATGTCTGACTAATAATAAAATAGATTGTTAAATTGGAGACTGCTTAGCAAACAGTGCAACAGCACTGAGCCAAAAACAGCTCTTTATTCAAAGACATTGCAAACTAAACTGGCACAGTCACCTACAAACCAGTTCAACTTTGAGACAAACCCTTTCTGTCTGAAAAAAAGTGTATTTTCAGTATTTCAAGGAACTACTTACCTTTATTTTCACATCCTTTTTTGTAAGCAGTTGAGCCTCAGCATATTTCTTTTCTCCTTAAATCTTTATTCGGTGTCTAATAACATGTTGCAGCCATTAAAGCAAACTGTGAGTGCACAGTAACCTTATTGGACAATATTATTATAATGTAGATTAAAGTGAGGCTCGCCATGTCTGGCATTATGTGTCATCGGGATAAAATGAACAGACTCTAATCCTGGGTTTTATTTTCAATACATAAATGACTTTCTTTTGTAAACATTTAGCACTGCACAAAGTATTATTGTATTCATGAAAGGGAAACGGGAAAGGAATTTATGGTATGTTGCATTGTAGTGTGCCAATTTTATTTTAAAACTGTATGTAAACAAGTGCCTCAAAAAAGGATTGAGTGAATCCAGCTCCAGGGAAACCAAATAACGATTTATCTGCAAATATATACCCTGAAAATCCACACAGCAGCACATCTTGGTATAAGTACAAAAAGGAGTCCACCCATGATCTCTGCCGCTGACCCATCTAAAGTTTGCAGGCTCAGGAGAAAGTCCCACTATTTGCATTCCTTCGTCAGACTGAATGGAAAATCTGGGGTGGTCCTTGCTCCCAATGTAATGTATGCACCTGTGAGTTCACAGACTGGTAGAGCTGTTGAGTTGTGAGTAGCCTTGCCAGTCACGTGATGTTCACAAGACTCAATAAAACCCCTGCCAGTAGGGTTCAGGGTGTCCACAATGAGGCAGATGGCTCTGAGCCTGGTGGATGAACTGGTAATGTGTAGTGTGATTATTAAACCTTTGTTAATAAACCAATTAGTTCTTGATAGTAATGTGTTGCTATGAATTCTTAAGCAAAGATTCTATGAAACAAATACATTACACCCACCAACGCAGCCGGAAAGTCTCCCAGTCTGGGAGGAGGGGAAGAAAAGTGCCAGATTCTCCACAGAGGAAATTGTCAGCTGCCCGCTAGGCACCATACAAAGAGGGTAGCTATAAAACTGAAGAAAATACATCAATGTAAATCTTCCGGGGTCCAAGTCAGGCACATCCAGACCACAGTCCTGGCCTGGTTCCCCAGGAGAGCCCACAACTGCAGTTGGTCAGCTGGTCCATCTGGGGGTAGATTTTTGTCTTCACCTTCTGGGTGGTAGTCTAGCGGAGTGGATCACCTGCCCGTTATAGAACTCACCAGATTTTCATTCCATTAATTTCACTTTTAGCCATTTACACTGTTTATCCACGGTTTCTACCGCACTTCTGCCAAAGTTACAGCAATAGATCAGAAGAAGCCTCCAGTGAAAATTACAGGTGAAGGTCTTTAATACAGATTAAATATCAAGCACCTTCCACCTGAGCTGATAGCAAGTGGGACAGGAAAAATCAATGCAAACATTTTGACACATATATAACGTTCCAAGGAGCTTCACAGGAGGTTTTAAGGAGTGTCTTAAAGGAGGATAGAGAGGTAGAGCGGCAGAGAGGTTTAGGGAAGGAATTCCAGAGTTTAGAGCCGAGTCAGCTGAAGGCAGGGCCGCCAATGGTGGAGCCAGGGATGCACGCCAGAATTGGAGGAATGCAGAGATCTCGGTGTATTGTGGGGCTGGAGAAGGTTACAGAGCTAGGGAGGAGAGAGGCCATGAAGGGATTTGAAAACAAGGATAAGAATTTTAAGATCGAGGCATTGTCAGACCAGGAGCCAATGTAGTTCAACAAGCATAGGGGTATTAGGTGAACATCAAAAATGAGCTCGTCTGGCATCTTAGAGATTCCCCTTGCGGGATAAACGAATGTCTCATGTCCCTCCAGCTCACCTTAACCAGTACGTTATGGTCATCAGTGTGTACACCCCAACCCTGGAAGCTATGGACGCCACCAAAGAGGAATTCTACTCCTGCTTTGAACAATCCCTGTACCAAGTTCCAACAGGCGACAAGCTGATTCTCCTCGGTGACTTTAATGCCAGAGTCGGATGGGACACAGGTCTTTGGAGAGGCATGATTGGCAAGGAAGGGGTAGGGAAAGCCAACTCCAATGGTACCCTCCTCCTGACGAAATGCTGAGAACACAGTCTTGTCATAACCAACACTTTGTTTTGTCAGAGAGACAAGTACAAGGCCTCATGGCAACACCCTCATTCCAAGCACTGGCATCTGCTAAACTACGTCATCATCCGAGCGAGGGACTGCAAAGACGTCTGTATCACCCGAGCCATAACAGGAGCTGATGACTGCTGGACTGATCACCGCTCTGTTATCTCCATCAACGTTGCCTCGAAATGCCAGCGGCAACAAAAACACTGCTGCAAAAAAAATCAACGCTGAAGCACTCAAAGACCCTGCAAAACAGCCAATCTGATGACTCCCAATGAACCGGAGCCGCGGAGTACCCATAGTGCATGATCTGCCCTCAAATCCACCATAATCAGCACCTGTAAAGAGACTCTTGGTTACTCTACCAGAAAACATCAAGACTGGTTCGATGAGCATGACCATGAGATCCAGGAGCTAATAAACCGTAAACGCAAGGCATTCTTGAATTGGAAACAGCATTACAACTTGAGAGAAAGAAAATAGATCTAGAGGCAACTGAAGGCCAAGGTCCAACAAAAATGTTGTGACTTAAAGAACAGATGGTGGGTGAAAAGAGCGCAGGAGATCCAGCAACTAGCCGACAATCATGATGTGTGCGGCTTTTTTTTAGCATAGTCAAGACCACCTACAGCCAAAGCACTCAAGGTCCTACCCCACTGAGAGCTAAGAACGGACATGTACTCATCAGGGACAGAGAGACAGTCAATGCCTGCTGAAAGAAGCACTTCGAAGATCTCCGTAACCAAGACTCTGCCTTTGACGTGAGCGTCCTCAACTCCATCCCACAGCATGCGACCCGCCACCATCTCGGCACAACACCAGCCTGGCATGAGGTTGAAAAGGCCATCCGGCAGCTGGAAAATAACAAGGTCTCAGGAGCAAATGGAATCCCCGCTGAAGTACTAAAGCATGGCGGAGAAGTACTCTTGGAACAAATCCATGACCTCATCACTCTTATCTGAAAGGAAGAGAGCATGCCGGGTTCTCAGAGATGCCATAATTGTGACTATTTTCAAGAAAGGTGACAAGATCGATTGTGGTAATTACAGTGGTGTTTCCCTGCTATCTGTCACAGGGAAATTATCGCAAGAATCCTCATCAATCGTCTCCTCCCAGTGGCTGAAGAGCTCCTCCCACAGTCGCAATACGGATTCCGCCCACTTAGAGGCACAACGGTCATGATTTTTACCCTGCAACAAATCCAAGAAAAATGTAGGGAACAGCACCAACCTCTGTACATGGCCTTCTTTGACCTCACAAAGGCCTTCGACTCTGTCAACCAAGAAGGATTATGGAGTGTCCTCCTCAAATTCGGCTGTCCTCAAAAATTTGTCGCCATCCTCTGCCTGCTTCACGATGACATGCAAGCCGTGATCCTTGCCAACGGATCCACCACAGACCCAGTATAAGTGCAGACCGGGGTCAAGCAAGGCTGTGTCATTGCATCAACGCTCTTCTCAATCTTTCTCACTGCAAAGCTTCATCTAACCTCCAACAAGCTCCCCGCTGGAGTGCAGTTAATCTACAGAATGAACGGGAAATTGTTCAACCTCCGTCGCCTCCAGCCCAGATCCAAGGTTGTTCCAACCTCTGTCATTGAACTACAGTATGCAGACAACGCTTACGTTTGTGCACGCTCAGAGGCCGAACTCCAAACTATCGTTGACACCTTTACTGAAGCATACAAGTGTCTGGGCCTTACATTAAACATCCGTAAGACAAAGGTTCTCTACCAACCTGCCTCCGCCTCACTATTGCTCCCCGATCATTAAGATCCTCGACAAGACCTTGGACAGCGTGGATCATTTTCCTTGGGAGCCTCCTATCAGTGAGGGCAGACATCGATGACGAATCCCAACACTGCCTTCAGTGTGCCTCGGTCGCCTGAGGAAAAGAGTGTTTGAAGACCAAGATCTCAAACCTGGCACCAAGCTACAGAGCAGTAGTGATACCCGCCCTCCTTTATGCTTCAGAGACGTGGACAATATACAGTAGGCACCTGAAAGCACTGGAGAAGTACAGGTACAACATCTGCAATCCGGAATCATCGACCGAATCCGTACCGGGTTTTGAGCAGAGAAGTCCGAAATACGGCAAAACTTGAAATCCGGCATGGATTCGATCGAGGATTCCGGATTTCAGACTGTTGATTTTCTTGTCTGAAATCCGGGATCCTCGACCGAATCTGTGCCGGATTTCGGGTTTTGCTGGATTTTGGACCTCGTCGCTTGCCGATTCACGCTACTCCTCCTCCGTTCCTCACCGCCCGCGGATTCCCGCTGCCTGCGGCCCCCCGCGCTGCGCTTTTTACTTGCGGTTTTCTCGTCCCTCGCTGTCCAATGTTGCCATTTTGGCCGCCTCAAAAAAGTCCGCTTTTCGGACAATAATTTCGGATTCCGGACGACTCCATCTGGGATGCGCAAAATGTCCGGTTTTCAAACAATAATTCCAGATTCTGGGCGACTCCATCAGCTATGCGCAAAATGTCCAGTTTTCAGACAATTCCGGTTTTCGGAGTTCCGGATTCGGGACGTTGCACCAACGCTCCCTCAGCAAAATCCTGCAACTCCATTGGCAGGATAGGCATACCAATGTCAGTGTTCTCTCTCAGGCCAACATCTCCAGCATCGAAGCATTGATCACGCTCAATCAGCTCCGATGAGCGGGCCACATAGTCCGCATGCCTGATACAATGCTCCCGAAATAGGAGCTCTACTCCGAGCTTCGTCACGGCAAGCGAGCCCCAGGAGGACAGAGAAAATGCTTCACTGACACCCTCAAAGCCTCCTTGAAAAAATGTAACATCTCCACCAACTATTGGGAATCCCTGGTCCATGACCACTCAAAGTGGAGGAGAAGCATTCGGGAAGGCGCCGAACACTTTGAGTCTCTTCGTCGGGAACACGCGGCAGTCAAGTACAAACAGCGGAAGGAATGTATGACAAATCAAGCACTCCACCCACACATCCCTTCAACCACCACCTGCCCCACCTGTGACAGAGTCTGTGGATCCCGCATTGGAATCATCAGCCACCTTAGAACTCACGTTAGTGTGGAAGCAAGTCATCCTCGACTCCGAGGGACTGCCGAAGAGAAGAAGAGAAGGGTGAACGGGGCTTAGTATGAGTTAGGGTATGGGCAGCAGAGTTTTGAATGAGCTCAAGTTTTCAGAGGGTGCAAGGTGGGAGGCCGGCCAGGAGAACATTGGAACAGTCAAGTCTAGGATAACAAAGGCATGGACGAGGGTTTCAATAGCAGAAACAAAGCCACAAATCCAACTACAGGGTGCAGGGAACAGGAATTAAAATTGAGAAAACAAATGCACTCCTTTTAATATAAACTAACATGCCTCCTTGGTATTGTTCATAGTGAGCAAATCGATGTTATTTTATTACATGTAGGGCAAAATATCAGGGCCACTGATTTACAGTGGCTGAATTAATCAAAATCTGTTTTTATTACATGATATTCTGGGATTTTTGCCATACATTGGTGATCAATTGCGATCTGTAATTCACTGCTGTAAAACTATTTTAAAGTATTTTAAGAATTTTAATTTTTTTATTAAAATGGATCAATTTGACACTGCACAAAATTAAAATTAGTTTTTCAGGACTATAACCTTTGTTTAGCAGTCCATACACTGTTGAAACCCTGGTTACACATAATCAAAAAGGGTCTAACTTTTAATGGGGCATTTAACTGCGAAATGACTGTGGAAGAGCCAAAGTTTTCGACAGTTTCCATGATTTGACAGATTTCACTGAATGCCGGCTCTGTGGGAAGGGGGAACAGCGCAGCCTGTGGAGGAAATAGTGAATGACAGACCGCGACTTCAGCATTTCCGAATCGGAGTGTTTCCAGACAATGACTAAATGCTACGCAGTGGCTTTCTGCACAGCGCATAAGCAGAACGCTTCAGGGTCGTTGCCCACAACCGTGTCACACTGTGCAACTGGATTGAATAGATTTGCGCAAATCCAGCTTCGGGGTTGGGACCCGACAGCTGCCTCCATCTTGTTTCAAACAGCCTGGAGCGGAAGGGAAGATGACGGGAGGGGAGGGGAGATGACAGGAGGGGAGGGGAGGCGATAGGAGGGGAGGTGAGATGACGGGAGGGGAGGGGAGGGGAGATGACGGGAGGGGAGAGGAGATGACGGGAGGGGAGGGGAGATGACGGGAGGGGAGGGGAGATGACGGGAGGGGAGGGGAGATGACAGGAGGGGAGGGGAGATGATGGGAGGGGAGGGGGGAGAGGATGGGAGGGGAGGAGGGGAGAGGATGGGAGGGGAGATGACGAGAGGGGAAGGGGAGATGACGAGAGGGGGAGGGGAGATGACAGGTGGGGAGATGATGGGAGGGGAGACGACGGGCGGAGATGACGGGAGGGGAGGGGAGATGACAGGAGGGGAGACGACCGGGAGGGAGGGGGAAGGATGGGTGGGGAGACGACGGGAGGGGGAGGGGAGATGACGGGAGGGGAGACGGCGGGAGAGGAGACGACGGGAGGGGAGATGACAGGGAGACTGAGGGGATGGCGGGGACTGACATACACACACAGAGTGACACACACACAGAATGACACACACACAGTGACACACACACGCAGACTGACACATACACACACAGAGTGACACAGACAGTGACACACACAAACACACATACACAAGTGGACACATACACAAGTGGACACATACACACACACACACACACACACACACAGTGGCACATCATCATCATCATAGGCAGTACCTTGGAATCAAGGAGGACATGCTTCCACTCTGAACATGAGTTCTTGGGTGGCTGAACAATCCAATACGAGAACCACAGACTCTGTCACAGGTGGGGCAGACAGTCGTTGAGGGAAGGGGTGGGTGGGACTGGTTTGCCGCGCACTCTTTCCGCTGCCTGTGCTTGTTTTCTGCATACTCTTGGCGATGAGACTCGAGGTGCTCTGCTCCCTCCCGGATGCACTTCGTCCACTTAGGGCGGTCTTTGGTCAGGGACTCCCAGGTGGCGGTGGGGATGTTGCACTTTATCAGGGAGGCTTTGAGGGTGTCCTTGTAACATTTCTTCTGCCCACCTTTGGCTTGTTTGCCATGAAGGAGTTCCGAGTAGAGCGCTTGCTTTGGGAGTCTTGTGTCAGGCATGCGAACAATGTGGCCTGCATCGTGGAGCTGATCAAGTGTGGTCAATGCTTCAATGTTGGGGATGTTGGCCGAGGAAGCTGATGTTGATGCGTCTGTCCTCCCAGGGGATTTGTAGGATCTTGCGGAGACATTATTGGTGGTATTTCTCCAGCGACTTGAGGTGTCTGCTGCACATGGTCCATGTCTCTGAGCCATTCAAGAGGGCGGGTATTACTACAGCCCTGTAGACCATGAGCTTGGTGGTAGTTTTGAGGATCGAGTCTTCAAACACTCTTTTCCGAAGGCCGAAGGCTGCACTGGAGGCGGTGTTGAATCTCGTCGTCAATGCCTGCTCTTGCTGATAAGAGGCTCCCGAGGTATGGGAAATGGTCCACGTTGTCCAGGGCCGTGCCGTGGATCTTGAAGACTGGGGAGGGGGCAGTGCTATGCGGCGAGGACAGGCTGGTGGAGGACCGTTGTCTTACGGATGTTTAGAGTAAGGCCCATGCATTCGTACGCCTCAGTAAATACGACGACTATGTCCTGGAGTTCAGCCTCTGTATGTGCGCAGACGCAGGCGTCGTCAGAGGTTGGGGTGGTCTTGGATCTGGCCGGAAGACGGCGAAGGTTGAACAGGTTCCCACTGGTTCTGTAGTTTAGTTCCACTTCAGCGGGGAGCTTGTTGAGTATGAGGTGGAGCATTGCAGCGAGGAAGATTGAGAAAAGGGTTGGCATGATGGCACAACCCTGCTTGACCCCGTTCCAGACGTGGATTGGGTCTGTGATGGATCCGTTGGTCAGAATCACGGTTTGCATGTCGTCGTGGAGCAGGTGGAGGATGGTGCTGAACTTTTGGGGCAGCCAAAACGGAGGACAACGCTCCATAGTCCCTCGTGGTTGACAGTGTCAAAGGCTTTTGTAAGGTCAAAGAAGGCCCTGTACAAGGGTTGGTGCTGTTCCCTGCATTTTTCTTGCAGCCGTTGCGCTGTAAAAATCATGCCTGTTGTGGAGGACGAAATCCGCACTGTGACTCCGGAAGGAGCTCCTTGGCCACAGGGAGAAGACGGTTGAGGAGGATTCTAGCGACAACTTTCCCAGTGGCTGATAACAGGGAGATTCCTCTGTCGTTGCCGCAGTCGGACTTGTCCCCTTTTTTAAAGATGGTCACGATTACTGCATCTCTGAGATCTCCATACATGCTCTCCTTCTTCCAGATGAGAGATGAGTTCATGCATTCGTGCCAATAGTGCCTCTCTGCCATACTTTAGCGCCTCAGCAGGGATTCCATCCGCTCTCGTTGCTTTGTTGTTCTTAAGTTGGCGGATGACCTTTTCTACCTCATGCAGGGCTGGGGTTTTGCTGAGATGGTGGTGCGTTCTGTTATATATGTAAACCTGTAAATATCTTGTTTAACCACCAGAGGGCTCATCCCCTGGAGTCCTAAGGGATCCCACAATCCCTTGGGAGCACCTGTACATAAGGAGGCCTCCCAGGCTGGAGAGGCACTCTGGAGACCTGAGTAAAAGACTACGGTCACACGTTACTTTGAGCTCACAGCATCTGGTCAGATTCTTTATGCAAGTCATAACAACTGGCGACGAGATACAGATAATGAACTCCACCGTAACAATGCAGAGAACCGCGGGCATCCTGGAGAAATTTGCGGAGGGACATGATTGGGAAAACTTCGTGGAGCGACTCGACCAATACTTCGTGACCAACGAGCTAGAAGGAGAAGCGAACGCTGCCAAATGAAGGGCGATCCCCCTCACCATTTGCGAGGTACCAATGTATGGCCTCATGAAAAATCTGCGGGGTTTGTGCACACTGGTCCGGGAGCATCTAAACCTGAAGGAAGGCGTTCTGATGGCGAGGTACCGGTTCTACACGAACAAGAGGTCTGAAGGTCAGGAAGTGGTGAGCTACGTCGCCGAGCTAAGGCGCCTTGCAGGACATTGCAAATTTGAAGGACACTTGGAGCACATGTTCAGGGGTTTCTTTGTACTTGGCATTGGTCATGAATTAATACTTCGCAAACTTTTGACTGTCGAGACCTCAACCTTGAGTAAAACCATAGCGATAGCCCAGGCGTTCATCGCCACCAGTGACAATACCAAACAAATCTCTCAGCACACGGGTGTTGTTGCAAGTACTGTGAACAAAGTAATGTTGTTTTTGAATCGTAATGTACAGGGCAGAACTCACATGCCTGCGGCTGCATGTCCGCAGATGTCTCAGAGTCCACCATCAAGGGTGGTGAATGCAAGGCCATTAACACCTTGTTGGCGCTGCGGAGGTGATCATCGCTTCCATTCATGTCGCTTCAAAGGATACGTTTGCAAGGGCTGTGGAACAATGGGACACCTCCAACATATGTGCAGGCGAGCTGCAAACCCTGCTAATCCTGCAAACCACCATGTTGCAGAGGAGGACAGATCCATGGTGGATCACGACAAACCAGAGCCTCAGACTGAGGAGGCAGAGCTATATGGGGTGCACACATTTATCACAAAGTGTCCTCCGATAATGCTGAAGGTTGAATTAAATGGACTCCCGGTGTCAATGGAGCTGGACACGGGTGCGAGCCAGTCCATAATGAGCAAAAAGACTTTCGATAAACTTTGGTGCAGCAAGGCCTCAAGGCCAGTCCTGACTACCATTCATACTAAACTGAGAACGTACACAAAGGAACTGATTCCCGTAATCCGCAGTGCTACTGTAAAGGTCTCCTACGATGGAGCGGTGCACAAATTACCACTCTGGGTGGTACCGGGCGATGGCCCCAAGCTGTTCGGCAGGGGCTGGCTGGGAAAGATACGCTGGAACTGGGACGACGTCTGAGCGCTCTCGTCCGTCTATGACACTTCATGTGCCCAGGTCTTAAACAAGTTCCCCTCGCTGTTCGAACCGGGTATCGGAAGGTTCCAAGGAGCAAAAGTGCAGATCCATTTGATTCCGGGGGCGCGACCCATCCATCACAAGGCGAGAGCGGTACCGTACATGATGAGAGAGAGGGTGGAGATCGAGCTGGACCGGCTGCAACGAGAGGACATCATTTCGCCCATCAAATTCAATGAGTGGGCCAGTCAGATTGTTCCAGTCCTCAAGGAAGACGGCGCCGTCAGAATCTATGGTGATTACAAAGTAACTATCAATCGTTTCTCCCTGCAGGATCAATACCTGCTACTAAAAGCAATGACCTATTTGCGACGCTGGCAGGAGGAAAAACGTTCACGAAGCTGGGCGTGACCTTGGCCGACATGACGCAGGAGCTGGAGGAATCATCGAAGGGCCTCACCTGCATTAACATGCACAAAGGTCTCTTCATTTACAACAGATGCCCGTTTGGGATTCGATCAGCCGCGGCAATATTCCAAAGGAACATGGAAAGCTTGCTGAAGTCGGTCCCACGCATGGTGGTCTTCTAGGACGACATCTTGGTTACAGGTCAGGACACCGTCGAGCATCTGCAGAAACTGGAGGAGGCTCTTAGTCGGCTTAATCGTGTGGGGCTCAGTTTAAAACGTTCGAAGTGTGTTTTCCTGGCACCTGAAATGGAGTTCCTGGGGAGAAGAATCGCGGCGGACGGCATCAGGCCCACTAATTCAAAGACGGAGGCAATCAAGAACGCACCGAGACCACAGAATGTGACGAAGTTGCGGTCGTTTCTAGGACTCCTGAACTACTTTGGTAACTTTTTAACCAGTTCTTAGCACACTGTTAGAACCACTGCACTCGTTACTGCGTAAAGGAGATGAATGGGTGTGGGATAAAAATCAAGAAAATGCCTTTGAGAAACCTCGAAAACTGTTATGCTCAAACAAATTTCTTGTGTTGTACAATCCATGTAAATGTTTGGTACTAGTATGTGATGCGTCGTCATACAGTGGTGGGTGTGTATTGCAACAAGCTAATGAATCTGGGAAATTGCAACCGGTTGCTTATGCATAGAAGTCGAAGGCTGAGAGAGCCTACAGCATGATCGAAAAAGAAGCGTTAGCGTGAGTTTATGGGGTAAAGAAAATGTATCAATATCTGTTTGGGCTCAAATTTGAATTGGAAACCGACCATGAGCCACTTATATCCCTCTTTTCTGAAAGTAAGGGGATAAACACGAATGCATCGGCCCGCATCCAGAGATGGGCGCTCACGTTGTCCGCATACAATTATGCCATCCGCCACAGGTCAGGCACAGAAAACTGTGCCGATGCTCTCAGCAGGCTGCCATTGCCCACCACGGGGGTGGAGATGGCACAGCCCGCAGGTTTAGTTATGGTAATTGTGGTGTATGCAGCACACAAATCACTGACTCCACACGGTCTGGTGTTAATCTAACTGCTGTGACCTTCGTCCTTTATTGAACAGCCTCAGAGTGACTCTCAGGTGCGTTGGTCAGCCTTTTTACTGCCTCTTGCAGGTACTTTCATTTTTCCCATCACAGCGCCCTCTGTGGTGTACCATTGTGCTTATTATACATCTCAGGTACCAGGACGATACACACCTCAATACATAACATCTCACTCCCCGCCCAGTCCCGAAGCCGTTGCCGGGAATCTCGACCTTGTTTGTCCACCGGAAGGCAGGTAGGCATAGAGAGTGCGTTAGTATGGTACATGTTATCTGGTACAGATGTGTGCCAACGGGTTGCGGGTACACTGAGCAGTTACATTAAATAGTTATTGACTGGTAACGGATCACTGATTTCCTTATTAGCTCTTATCATTAATTGGACTTCATATCCATTATTTTACTCAAACACAGTGACCATTCAGCATTAAAATATTAATTCTTATTATAAATCCGCCATCTCACATTAACATAGCTCATTTTAGACTCACTCTTGCCTTACAGAAGTCCTTTGGGGGGACCACCACGTGGTAAGGCCCTTTTAAGACTCCCGGGTGCATCTCCTTTTTAAGGTGCCATCTTTGATGCAGCAGGATTCCATGAGGCTTCTCCTTGGGCGCCGCCATCTTTGATGCTCTGCTGCTCTGGACACGAGGCCGCCGCCATCTTGCTTTCCGCCGCTCCGGATGCCCTCCGCCGCCGCAGCCTCTGCTGCCACCTGACTTGCCGCCTCTCCTGCGGCCGTCGTCGTCGCTTCTCCAGCGGCCACCGTAGCCGCCTCCCCTGCGGCCGTCGTGGCCTCTCCAGCGGCCGCACTTACCGCCTCTCCTGCGGCCTCCGTAGTGGCCTCCTCTGCGGCCGTCGTGGCCATCGACTGCCAGCTGCTGCCACCGCCCGACTCTCCCACTGCGTGGGCCTCTCCGATCAGCCGGCCATCCTGGATCCCTCGCACCCCGCCCGCAGCGCCTCGCCGGCTCACACCCCCCGCCCCCACTAGGCCCGCCTCTGCAGGGCTGCTTGCCTGTGGGTGGATTGAGGCTGCAGCTCCAGCTCGGTCGGCACTGCTCTCTGGGAACCCGGGACACGGCAGCACCCCGGGGAGCAGCAGCCTGTGGAGTGGTAAAGCCTTCCCAGCTCCCACGGACCGTCCCCATCCACCTCCGGCCGAGGATTGTCGGCCCATCGCCTGTGACGACCCACAAAGGTAAACCGTGCGTCTCGTCCCCGTGGGATACCTGCACCATCGCTCTGCCAAAAACAGGTATTAATTCCCTGGTGCAGGTACACAGCTTCGCCGTGACCGGGACCAGTTTGGGTCGTGCAGCTGGGTTAATCCACAATTTATCAAAAGTTCTCTGACTCATCAACGACGGACCCGAGCCCGTGTCCACTTCCATACTCACATGGGCTCCGTTGATTTTTACTTCCATTATCACTGGGGGCAAATTGTTGGTGCACGTATACAGTCCCAACACCTCATCTTCTTCTGCCTGCTCCTCGCTGAACAGTGGATCATCCCCCATCTCCTCAGCCACATGGTGAGTCCGATTTCTTTTACACATATGCTGAAGGTGGCCTTTCGTGTGGCAGGTATTGCACGTGTACTCCGCAAACCTGCACCGGTGAGCCCCATGGCTTCCTCCGCAGCGCCAGCATGCTGCTGCTTGATTGGCCCCCCTCAGCGGACTCTGAGTTCCAGGATCCCGAGGTCCGTGCTCTCTGCCCCGGGCAGAGCCACGTTCTGCAGTTTTGTCCGTGGTGGGCGCTATCCTGTGGACAGTGCCTGCCGGGTTCGAGACTGTGTGGATTATTTGCTTGGTGCTGCAGGTCGAGGTCATATATGGCCGGCTGAAGGTGATGTCAGAGTGACTGTGGATTCCATGGCTAGCAGCTTGTGAAGTAGGCCCTCGTGGCCAATCCCCATAACGAAAACGTCCCGTAACGCCTCGTCAAGGTGTGCGCCAAAATCACACGGCGCCGCGAGTCTCCTGAGGTTCGCAGCGTATTTGGTGACATCCCGGCCCTCAGGTCTGCAGTGACGATAAAATTTGTATCTGGCCGTGAGGATGCTCTCCTTCGGTTTCAACTGGTCAAGAATGAGTGTGATCAGCTCCTCATATGACTTGTCCCTGGCGCTCCCGGGTGCCAGAAAATCCCTGACGAGACAGTAAACCTCATCTCCACAACTGGAAAGCAATATCGCCTTACGCTTATCTTTCATTGCGTCCGTGTCCTCCGTCAGGTCGTTTGCTGTGAAGTAGTACTCGAGCCGTTCCGTAAAGGCCTCCCAATCATTGCCCATGGTAAAATCCTTTAGTGAGCCCAGAGTAGCCATGGTTGCGTGGAGTTCGTCCGCTTCCTAGTCGCCAATGTGGTGTATGCAGCACACAAATCACTAACTCCACACGGTCTGGTGTTAATCTAACTGCTGTGACCTTCGTCCTTTATTGAACAGCCTCAGAGTGACTCTCAGGTGCGTTGGTCAGCCTTTTTACTGCCTCTTGCAGGTACTTTCATTTTTCCCATCACAGCGCCCTCTGTGGTGTACCATTGTGCTTATTATACATCTCAGGTACCAGGACGATACACACCTCAATACATAACATCTCACTCCCCGCCCAGTCCCGAAGCCGTTGCCGGGAATCTCGACCTTGTTTGTCCACCGGAAGGCAGGTAGGCATAGAGAGTGCGTTAGTATGGTACATGTTATCTGGTACAGATGTGTGCCAACGGGTTGCGGGTACACTGAGCAGTTACATTAAATAGTTATTGACTGGTAACGGATCACTGATTTCCTTATTAGCTCTTATCATTAATTGGACTTCATATCCATTATTTTACTCAAACACAGTGACCATTCAGCATTAAAATATTAATTCTTATTATAAATCCGCCATCTCACGTTAACATAGCTCATTTTAGACTCACTCTTGCCTTACAGAAGTCCTTTGGGGGGACCACCACGTGGTAAGGCCCTTTTAAGACTCCCGGGTGCATCTCCTTTTTAAGGTGCCATCTTTGATGCAGCAGGATTCCATGAGGCTTCTCCTTGGGCGCCGCCATCTTTGATGCTCTGCTGCTCTGGACACGAGGCCGCCGCCATCTTGCTTTCCGCCGCTCCGGATGCCCTCCGCCGCCGCAGCCACCTGACTTGCCGCCTCTCCTGCGGCCGTCGTCGTCACTTCTCCGGCGGCCACCGTAGCCGCCTCCCCTGCGGCCGTCGTGGCCTCTCCAGCGGCCGCACTTGCCGCCTCTCCTGCGGCCTCCGTAATGGCCTCCTCTGCGGCCGTCGTGGCCACCGACTGCCAGCTGCTGCCGCCACCCGACTCTCCCACTGCGTGGGCCCCTCCGATCAGCCGGCCATCCTGGATCCCTCGCACCCCGCCCGCAGCGCTCCGCCGGCTCACACCCCCCGCCCCCACTAGGCCCGCCACTGCAGAGCTGCTTGCCTGTGGGTGGATTGAGGCTGCAGCTCCAGCTCGGTCGGCACTGCTCTCTGGGAACCCGGGACACGGCAGCACCCTGGAGAGCAGCAGTCTGTGGAATGGTAAAGCCTTCCCAGCTCCCACGGACCGTCCCCATCCACCTCCGGCCGAGGAGTGTCGGCCCACCGCCTGTGACGACCCACAAAGGTAAACCGTGCGTCTAGTCCCCATGGGATACCTGCACCATCGCTCTGCCAAGAACAGGTATTAGTTCCCTGGTGTCGGTACACAGCTTCGCCGTGACCGGGACCAGTTTGGGTCGTGCAGCAGGGTTAATCCACAGTTTATCAAAAGTTCTCGACTCATCAACGACGGACCCGGGCCCGTGTCCACTTCCATACTCACAGGGGCTCCATTGATTTTTACTTCCATTATTACTGAGGGCGAATTGTTGGTGCACGTATACAGTCCCAACACCTCATCTTCTTCTGCCTGCTCCTCACTGAACAGTGGATCATCCCCCATCTCCTCAGCCACATGGTGAGTCCGATTTCTTTTACACATACGCTGAAGGTGGCCTTTCGTGTGGCAGGTATTGCACCTGTACTCCACAAACCTGCACCGGTGAGCCCCATGGCTTCCTCCGCAGCACCAGCATGGTGCTGCTTGATTGGCCCCCCTCAGCAGACTCTGAGTTCCAGGACCCCGAGGTCCGTGCTCTCTGCCCTGGGCAGAGCCACGTTCTGCAGTTTTGTCCGTGGTGGGTGCTATCCTGTGGACAGTGCCTGCCGGGTTCGAGACTGTGTGGATTATTTGCTTGGTGCTGCAAGTCGAGGTCATAAATGCCCGGCTGAAGGTGATGTCAGAGTGACTGTGGGTTCCATGGCTAGCAGCTTGTGAATGAGGCACTCGTGGCCAATCCCCACAACAAAAACGTCCCGCAACGCCTCGTCAAGGTGTGCGCCAAAATCACACGGCGCCGCGAGTCTCCTGAGGTTCGCAGCGTATTTGGTGACATCCTGGCCCTCAGGTCTGCAGTGACGGTAAAATTTGTATCTGGCCGTTAGGATGCTCTCCTTCAGTTTCAACTGGTCAAGAATGAGTGTGATCAGCTCCTCATATGACTTGTCCCTGGCGCTCCCGGGTGCCAGCAAATCCCTGACGAGACAGTAAACCTCATCTCCACAACTGGAAAGCAATATCGCCTTACGCTTATCTTTCATTGCGTCCGTGTCCTCCGTCAGGTCGTTTGCTGTGAAGTAGTACTCGAGCCTTTCCGTAAAGGCCTCCCAATCATTGCCCATGGTAAAATCCTTTAGTGAGCCCAGAGTAGCCATGGTTGCGTGGAGTTCGTCCGCTTCCTAGTCGCCAATGTGGTATATGCAGCACACAAATCACTGACTCCACACGGTCTGGTATTAATCGAACTGCTGTGACCTTCGTCCTTTATTGAACAGTCTCAGAGTGCCTCTCAGGTGTGGTGGTCAGCCTTTTATACTGCCTCTTGCAGGTACTTTCAGGTTTCCCACCACAGTGCCCTCTGTGGTGTACCATTGTGCTTATTATACATTTAAGGTACCAGTACGATACACACCTCAATACGTAACAGTAATGGAAGCTTTCGAAAGTGAGGAATCACCTGTTACCTCTCGACAGATTATAAGCTGGACAAGCCAGGACCCCTTACTGTCCTTAGTAAAAAAACTGTGTGCTACACGGGAGTTGGTCTAGTGTCCCATTAGAGATGCAGGAAGAAATAAAGTGGTAGCAGCGGCACGGAGATGAAATGTCCATACAGGCAGACTGCCTCCTGTGGGGTAATCGGGTAGTGGTGCCAAAAAAGGGCAGGAACACTTTCATTAGTGACCTCCACAGTACCCACCCAGGCATTGTAATGATGAAAGAGATAGCCAGATCCCACGTGTGGTGGCCCAGTATCGATGCGGACTCAGAATCCTGCATGCACAAATGTAACACATGCTCACAGTTAAGCAATGCACCCAGGGAGGTGCCACTAATTTTATGGTCCTGGACCTCCAAACAGTGGTCCAGGGTTCATGTCGACTACGCAGGCCCATTCTTGGGAAAAATGTTACTTCTGGTTGTAGATGCGTACTCCAAATGGATGAAATGTGAGATGTCGGCAAGCACATCTGCTGCCACCATTGAAAGCCTGCGGGCCATGTTTGCCACACACGGCCTGCCTGATATCCTTGTGAGTGACAATGGGCCGTGCTTCACCAGTGCCGAGTTCGAAGAGTTCATGACCCACAATGGGATCAACCATGTCACTTCTGCCCTGTTCAAACCAGCGTCCAATGGTCAGGCAGAGCGAGCAGTGCAAACAATCAAGCAGAGCTTGAAGACGGTAGCCGAAGGCTCACTGCAGACTCACCTATCCTGAGTCCTGCTTAGTTACCGCACAAGACCCCACTCGCTCACTGGGGTTCCCTCCGCTAAACTGCTCATGAAAAGGGCACTTAAGACTCTCGTCAGTCCACCCTGATCTACACGAACAGGTAGAGAGCAGGCGGCTTCAACACATTACATATCATGATCACGCAAATGTGTCACATGAAATTGAGATTAATGATCCTGTATTTGTGTTAAATTATGGACAAGATCCCAAGTGGCTTCCCGGCACTGTCGTGGCCAAAGAGGGGAATAGGGTGTTTCAGGTCAATCTTTCAAATGGACTCACTTGCAGGAAACACTTGGACCAAACCAAACTAAGATTCACAGACTATCCAGAACAACCCCAATAGACTCTACCTTTTTTGACCCCCACAACACACACAAGTGGCAAGTGACCCAGCTGTTGACCACGAAGCAGAATCCATCACCTGCAGCAGCCCAGCAGGACTCACCACGCCAGGCAGCCCAGCAAGGCCAACTGCACAGCAGGCCAGCAAGCGCCCAACAAACAACTCACCAAAACCAACAACTCGCATTTGCACCGAGACGATCCACCAGCTCATATTGTAAATAGTTACACTACTGACTTTGCGGGGGGGAGTTTCTATGTAAACCTGTAAATACCTTATTTAACCACCAGAGGGCTTATCCCCTGGAGTCCCAAGGGATCACACAATCCCTTGGTAGTACCTGTAATAAGGAGGCCTCACAGGCTGGAGAGGCACTCTGGAGACCTGAATAAAGGACTACGGTCACACGTTACTTTGAGCTCACAGTATCTGGTCGGATTCTTTATGCAAGACCTAACAGGTAGCATGCTGCGGGGTGGAGTTGAGGACACTCAAGTCAAAGGCAGAATCTTGGTTAAGGAGATCTTCGAAGTGCTCCTTCCAGCGGGACCTGACTGCCTCAATGTCCTTGATGAATGTCTCCCCATTCTTGGCTGGCAGTGGAGTGGGGCCTTGGGTGTTTGGGCCTTAGGTGGCCTTGACTGCGGTGAAGAATCCTCGCACATACACAGTGACACACGCACACACAGACTGACACACACACACAGACTCACACACACACACACACACAGAGTGACACTATTCTCCTTCTCCTCTTCTTAAACGGCCCTCGTATCGAAGATGACTTGCTTCACACCAAAAAGAGATGAGTTCACAGGTGTTTCAATGAAGGATCTGATATTCCAGGTCCTGAACTACATATTGAAGGGTGGAAGATGCCTGTGCGTGGATTTTTTTAATGTGTGGTGGCCATTGCACACCAGCCACCACACGGGCTTGACAAAACTAGGTTTTGTTCCAGTGGCAAGGAATAACCAAGACGACTGGAAACCAGCTTTGCTGCACGGACCTAGTGCTCACACATCACAGTGTGGGCTGGCTCGTGCTGCTCCTGGGCCCTCGCCTCTTCTGGGCACTGAACTCTCACCTCTTCTGAGTCCCGATCACGTTGTTCTGCAATTTCTCGCCACTCCTTTGCCCCGACCTCGCAGCTCCTCTGCTGCTTGCTGCCTCTCCTGTTGTACCTGCCCATGCTCCAACCAGCGACGTTGATTTTGATGACGTCAATCCAGTTGCCCTTCTCCAAGTCGTCGCCCTCCTGCACCAGCTCACGCTGTTCCCTGAAATGGCATGCTGCCATGCTGCTCTGGGCCGTTTTATAAAAGGAAAAAATGAGTGATACAAGTGATACACACACACAGCGACACACACACAGAATCACACACACACAGTGAGACACACACAGACTGACACACACACACAGTGACACACACACAAACTGAAACACACACACACAGCAACACATACTGTGACACACACAGTGACGGAGTGACACACACACACAGACTGACACACACAAACACAGTGACACAGACAGTGACACACATACAGACTGAAACACACACAGTGACACAGACACAGAGTGACACACACACAAACTGAAACACACACACACAGCAACACATACTGTGACACACACAGTGACGGAGTGACACACACACACAGACTGAAACACACACAGTGACACAGACACAGAGTGACACACACACAGACACACACACACACAGACTGACAGACACAGTGACACAGACACAGAGTGACACACACACACAGAAACACACACAGACTGACACACACAGTGCACTTGGCAAAGGAGTCCCTCAGCATTCCAGGAGCCCTACAGATTCTCCCTCCCCAATGACCACCCCCCACTCCCCAATGCCCCCCACCCGCTCACTCCCCAATGACACCGCCCCCCTCGTCTCTCTTCCCCCTCCCTCCCATATCTCTCGCACGCCTCCCTCATCTCTCCCCCTCCCTCGTCTCTCTCCCCCACCCTCCCTCGTCTCTCCCCCCTCCCTCCCTCGTCTCTTTCCCCCACCCTCCCTCATCTCTACCCCCTCCCTTCCTTGTCTATCTCCCGCTCGTCTCTCTCCCCCCTCCCTCCCTCGTCTCTCTCCCCGCTCCTTCCATCATCTTTCTACCCCCTCCCTCATCTTTCTCCACCCCTCCCTGCCTAGTCATTCCGTGTCATTCTGTGTCTGTGTCAGTCTGTATGTCACTCTGTGTGTGTGCCACTTTGTGTGTGCGTGTGCCACTCTGTGTGTGTGTCAGTCTTTCGTGTGTGTGTCTGTGTGTCACTGTGTGTGTGTGTCAGTCTGCATATGTGTGTGTCACTGTGTGTATGTGTGTCAGTTATGGGGTGACATTCGAGCCCAGTGAGGGGGCGGCGTTAGATGCCCAGCGTGGGAGGCGTTCGAGGCCAGCGAGGGGCGGTGTTTGAGCCCAGCGAGGTGCAGAGGTCGAGCCCAGTGAGGTGTGAAGGTCGAGCCCAGCGAGGGGCGAAGGTCGAGCCCAGCGAGGGGCGGCACAGCATTTAACAGCGACGGGGCCATGGCACAGGAGCGGCGTAGCATGTAAGAGCAGCGGGACCCAGGGGAGGCGTAACAGAGCTTGGTCTCCAGTCATCTTGGTTAATCCTTGCCACTGGACCAAGACCTAGCTCGTTAAAAAAATCCACGCACAGGCATCTTCCACCCTTTAAGATGTAACTCATTGTAACACGTGTGAGCCCATCTTTTTTTGGTGTGATGAGCGTCATCCTCGTCACAAGGGACTGCCTAGTAGGAGTAGTGTATCAGTCTGTGTGTGTGTGTCAGTCTGTGCATGTGTGTCACTGTGTGTGTGTGTCAGTCTGAATATGTGTGTGTCACTGTGTGTGTGTCTGTGTGTGTGTGTCTACCTGAGTGTGTGTGTGTCACTGTGTGTGTGTCAGTCTGTGTGTATGTCCGTGTGCGTGTGTGACTCTGTGTGTGTGTCCATCTGTGCGTGTGTATGTCAGTCTCCCCCCCCCCCGCCCCCACCTCCCCAGTCTCCCCGTCTCTCTCTCCCGACCCCGCTGTCTCTCTCTACCCTCCCCCTGTGCCTCTACCCACTGTCTCTCTCCCCCCCCCCCGTGTCTCTCTCTCCCCCCAGCATCGTGTCTCTCTCCCCCACCTGTCTCTCTCTCTCCCCTCACTATGTCTCTCACTCCCCCCTGCCTCTCTCCCTGCCCCCATGTCTCTCTCCCCCACATGTCTCTCTCTCTCCCCATGTCTCTCTCTCCCGCCCCGCCACCCCTGTATCTCTCTCCCCCCGTGTTTCTCACCCCACCCTCCCCGGTGTCTCTCTCTTTCTCTCCGCCCCCCCACCCCCCGTGTCTCTCTCGCTCCAGGCAAGACAAGATGGACGCTGCTTGTGATGTATTTGCAGCCATACTCTGTACCATGCATTGTACCATGTAATTACATGTAATAACCAACAGATGGAGAAAGCCTGGGAGGCACACACTACCGAACCTCGTGCTGCCTCCCTAAAAATGCAGGCTCACCCTGCAGTGCTCACTTTTGGAGTTTACATTAAACCTAAAGGTCACAAGGTGATCAGCTCCAGCATGGGCCACGTGTGATTTATTACAGTGATAAGCATACATATCAACTGACGACAAGAATAGGATACTAACACGCAGCTATGGCCACTGTTGACTACATCGAGCGATGTTGCGTTGGGGAAGACTGGGATGACTTCATTGACCGGCTGGATCAATGCTTTGTCGCAAAAGACTTAGAGGAAGCCGCGAATGCCAGCAAACGCAGGGCCGTCCTCCTCACAGTCTGCAGATCACGGACATATGCACTGATCAAGGACCTACTGGCCCCGACAAAACCCGCTGAGAAAAGTTACAAAGAACTGTGCGAGCGAGTTCGAAATCACTCTACAGCCGAAATGCAGTGCGCACATGGTGAGGTACCGTTTCTACACCCACCGGCGCGGAGTAGGCCAAGACGTGGAAGCATTCATCGCTGAGCTAAGGCGTCTTGCTGGGCCATGCAAATTCGGGACAGTTCTTGAAGAAATTTTAAGAGACTTCTTTGTTTTGGGAATCGGGCACGAAGGGATTTTCAGCAAATTGCTAGCGGAGGAAGAATTGGATCTAGCCAAAGCCACCCTAATTGCTCAGGCATACATGGCCAGAGAGGAAGAAACAAAGCTACTCTACTCACAACTTCAGAATCACCCGGGGCCAAACACCGTGAATAAGCTATATTCGTCGGCAGACAGGAGAAGTGCCCCAGCTGGGCTAATGCGACCTCTGCTCGACCTGAGATGACTCACTCACCACAACAATGAACTAATGCGAAGAGATCAGTACCTGTGAATGCAAGTCCATCAGCAAGCTGTTGGCGCTGTGGATGGGCTCATCGAGCAAACCAGTGCAGGTTCAAACAATATGTTTGCAAGAATTGCTCAGTGATGGGGCACCTCCAATGAATGTGTAAACATGCTACAACTCGATACGTAGCGGAGGATGGGAGGTCAAGCATAGATCCTGAGGATCGCGCAGAGATGACCGAGGAGGAAGAGGTACATGGGGTGCACATGCATGAAGTGCCCACCTTTACTAACAAGAGTCCCCCGATTATGATAAACGTTAAACTGAACGGCATACCGGTACCGATGGAACTGGACACGGGTGCGAGCCAATCGATCATGAGCCAGAAGGCCTTCGAGAAGTTATGGGCAAACAAGGCGCACAAGCCCAAACTAAGCCCGACGCGAAGCTGCGCACCTGCACTAAAGAGATTATCCCGGTCCTCGGAAGTGCAATGGTTCAGGTGCTGTATGATGGTTCTGTGCATAAATTGCCACTATGGATTGTTCCTCTAATGGGCCCACGCTGCTTGGCAGAAGCTAGCTACGGAATTTTAACTTTAAATGGGGTGATGTAAAAGCATTATCGGCGGTGGAGAAAGCCACGTGTACGCAGGTTTTATACAAGTTTCCGTCACTGTTCCAGCCTGGCATCGGCAGCTTCACAGGGGCCAAGGTGACAATTCACCTCAGCCCAGACGTGAGACCCGTTCACCACAAGGCCAGAGTGGTCCCTTACATGATGCGGGAGAAAGAAGAAGTCGAGCTAGATCGGCTTCAGCGCGAAGGCATCATATCGCCAGCGGAATTTAATGACTGGGCCAGTCCCATTGTCCCCGTTCTTAAAAGTGATGGGACAATTAGAATCTGTGGAGATTATAAAGTAATCATAGAAACATAGAAAATAGGTGCAGGTGTAGGCCATTCGGCCCCTTCGAGCCTGCACCATCATTCAATAAGATCATGGCTGATCATTCCCTCAGTACCCCTTTCCTGCTTTCTCTCCATACCCCTTGATCCCTTTAGCCGCAAGGGCCATATCTAACTCCCTCTTGAATATATCCAATGAACTGGCATCAACAACTCTCTGCGGTAGGGAATTCCACAGGTTAACAACTCTCTGAGTGAAGAAGTTTCTCCTCATCTCGGTCCTAAATGGCCTACCTCTTATCCTAAGACTGTGTCCCCTGGTTCTGGACTTCCCCATCATCGGGAACATTCTTTCTGCATCTAACCTGTCCAGTCCTGTCAGAATCTTATAAGTTTCTAAGAGATCCCCTCTCGTCCTTCTAAACTCCAATGTATAAATGCCCAGTTGATCCAGTCTCTCCTCATATGTCAGTCCTGCCATCCCGGGAATCAGTCTGGTGAACCTTCGCTGCACTCCCTCAATAGCAAGGACGTCCTTCCTCAGATTAGGAGACCAAAACTGAACATAATATTCCAGGTGAGGCCTCACCAAGGCCCTATACAACTGCAGTAAGGCCTCCCCGCTCCTATACTCAAATCCCTTAGCTATGAAGGCCAACATACCATTTGCCTTCTTCACCGCCTGCTGTACCTGCATGCCAACTTTCAATGACTGATGAACCATGACACCCAGGTCTCGTGGCACCTCCCCCTTTCCTAATCTGCCGCCATTCAGATAATATTCTGCCTTCGTGTTTTTGCCCCCAAAGTGGATAACCTCACATTTATCCACATTATACTGCATCTGCCATGCATTTGTCCTCTCACCTAACCTGTCCAAGTCACCCTGCAGCCTTTTAGCATCCTCCTCACAGCTCACACAGCCACCCAGCTTAGTGTCGTCTGCAAACTTGGAGATATAAACCATAAACTGAATATCGTTACAGTACCAGTACCCGCTACCCAAGGCGGAGGATTTGTTTGCGACCCTGACGGGCGGAAAGCTGTTTTCGAAATTGGACCTCACCTCGGCGTACATGACCCAGGAGCTGGCGGAATCATCCAAGAAGCTGACACAAGGGGCTGTTCGTATACAACCGGTGCCCCTTCAGGATCCGTTCAGTGGCTGCGATCTTCCAACGAAACATGGGGAGCCTGCTGAAATCTGTCCCGGGAACGGACATCTTCCAAGACGACATCTTGATCACCGGACACAACACCGATGAACACCTCCATAACCTGGAAGAGGTGCTACGCCGACTAAATCGAGTAGGTTTAAGGTTGAAACGAACCAAATGCGTCTTTCTAGGCACCAGAGGTGGAATTCCTGGGAAGGAGAATCGCAGTAGATGGCATCAGACTCTCAGACTCCAAGACGGAGGCGATCCAGAAGACACCAAGATTACGTAACACAATGGAGCTACGCTCGTTTCCAGGACTACTGAACCACTTTGGTAACTTTCTGCCTGGGCTGAGCACTTTGCTTGAACCATTACATGTACTGCTCTGTAAGGATGATGACTGGGTCTGGGGTAAAAATCAAGAAATTGCCTTCGAGAAGGCCAGAAACTTATTGTTCTCAAACTACTGGCGCTGTATGATTCTGGTAGGCATCTTGTTTTAGCGTGTGATGCATCATCCTACGAGATCGGGTGTGTGCTTCAGCAAGTGAATGTGTTGGGTAAGCTCCAACCTGTAGCGTATGCATCCCGCAGCCTTTCCAAGGCTGAAAGGCGGTACAGCATGGTCGAAAAGGATGCCCTAGCTTGTGTGTATGCGGTAAAAAAGATGCACCAGTACCTATTTAGCCGGCGGTTCGAACTAGACCACAAGCCGCTCACGTCATTATTCTCTGAGAGCAAAGGCATCAATACTAACGCCTCAGCTCACATTCAGAGGTGGGCATTAACGCTGTCCGCTTACGACTACACGATCCACCACAGACCAGGCACCGATAACTGCGCAGATGCGCTCAGCCGGTTCCCGCTTGCCATCACCGAGGGTGAAGCGGAGTAGCCCGCGGAACTGGTCACGGCCATGGAAGCCTTTGAGTGTGAAGGGTCACCCGTCACGGCGCACCAGATAAGAATCTGGACCAGCCAAGACCCACTGCTGTCCCAGGTGAAAAACTGTATATTAAGTGGAAACAGGGCAACCATGTATGGAGAGATGCATGGCGATTTTAAGCCGTTACACTGGCACAAGGATGAGCTTTCCGTCCAGGCCGACTGCATTTTGTGGGGAAATCGCCTAGTCTTGCCCAAGAAGGGCAGATATTTATTTGTCAAGGATCTCCAGAGCACACACCCCGGCATCGTAATGATGAAAGCCATTGCGAGATCGCACATGTGGTGGCCTGCATCGACGCAGACTTAGAGTCGTGCGTACGCTGGTGCAACACATGCGCGCAACTCAGCAACGCACCCAGGGAAGTCCCCCTGAGCCTGTGGTCCTGGCCCTCCAAACCCTGGTCCTGTATCCACATAGACTATGCAGGTCCCTTCCTCGGAAAAATTTTCCTAGTTGTAATTGATGCTTATTCTAAATGGATCGAATGTGTTATAATGTCGTCCAGCACATTCACCGCCACAATAGAGAGCCTTCGGACAATGATCGCCACCCATGGTCTGCCCGACGTCCTTGTTAGTGACAATGGACCATGCTTTACGAGTTCCGAATTTCGCGAATTTATGTGCTGTAACGGCATAAAGCATGTCAGGTCGGCCCCGTTCAAACCAGCCTCCAATGGCCAAGCTGAACGGGCAGGACAGATCATAAAGCAGGGCATGCAGTTAGTGACAGAAGGCCCCTTGCAGACCCGTCTGTCTTGCGTGCTGCTTGCATATCGGACGAGGCCCCGCTCACTCACAGGGGTTCCGCCCACCGAACTCCTCATGAAGAGGACCCTCAAAACAAGGTTGTCCCTAGTGCACCCGGTTTTAAGTGAGATTGTCGAAAACCGGCATCTTAAGCAATGTACATATCATAACCGTAACTCTGTTACGCGTTGTATCAATATCGATGACCATGTTTTCGTGCTGAACTTTGGTCCCCAAGTGGCTCGCAGGCACTATCGTAACTACAGAGGGGAGTAGGGTATTCGTGGTAAGACTCACTAATGGCCAAACATGCAAGAAGCACATCGATCAAACCCAATTGAGGTTCACCGATGATCCAGAACTGCTGGATGACTACAGTGACATCGACTTCCAACCACAAGCAACAGAACCAGCGTTCGCCAAGAGACAGAACCTGTCGCACCGGACAGTCCGACCAGAGCCGCAGCACCGCAAAGCAGCGACACTCCAGTCAGGCTGCCCACATCCAGCGTCTAAATCAGACGCTCAACCAGAGAGCGCAGACCTCCAGTCAGGTTTGATCTGTAAACCGCATCTAAGACTTGGGGCAAAATGTTGTGATGTATTTGCAGCCATACTCTGTACCATGCATTGTACCATGTAATGACATGTCAGAAGCAACAGATGGGGAAAGCCCGGGGGGCGCACATTACTGCAGCACCTTGTGCTGCCTCCCTATATAAAGCAGACTCCCCCTGCAGTGCTCACTTTTGGCGTTTACATTAAACCTAAAGGTCACAAGGTGATCAGCTCCAGCATGGGCCACATGTGATTTATTATAGTGATAAGGATACATATCACTGCTGTTGTGTCCCGGCCAGCATCTTCACATGTGCAAGTTTTTACTTTCGTCACACATTTAAGTTCGGAAAAGAACCGGAAGTGCGCATGCGCAGAACGCTTCCTGTTCATTGTCCTAAGAACATAATAAGAACATAAGAAATAGGAACAGGAGTAGGCCATATGGCCCCTCGAGCCTGCTCCGCCATTCAATAAGATCATGGCTGATCTGATCATGGACTCAGGTCTACTTCCCCGCCCACTCCCCATAACCCCTTATCGTTCAAGAAACCATCTATTTCCGTCTTAAATTTATTCAATGTCCCAGCTTCCACAGCTCTCTGAGGCAGCGAATTCCACAGATTTACAATCCTCTGAGAGAAGAAATTTCTCATCTCTGTTTTAAATGGGCGGCTCCTTATTCTAAGATCATGCCCTCTAGTTCTAGTCTCCCCCATCAGTGGAAACGTCCTCTCTGCATCCACCTTGTCAAGCCTCTTCATAATCTTATACTTTTCGATAAGATCACCTCTCATTCTTCTGAATTCCAATGAGTAGAGGCCCAACCTACTCAACCTTTCCTCATAAGTCAACCCCGTCATCTCCGGAATCAACCTAGTGAACCTTCTCTGAACTGCCTCCAAAGCAAGTATATCCTTTCATAAATATGGAAACCAAAACTGCACACAGTATTTCAGGTGTGGCCTCACCAATACCTTGTATAGCTGTTGCAAGACTTCCCTGCTTTTGTACTCCATCCCTTTTATGTATGCAAACCTCACCAATGTGTAAGATTTGCCACCAGAAGGCACACCTGTGGGAGACCTAAGGGTCACCTGTGCACCCTGGGAAAGCAGGTATAAACGGCAATCCACCATGCTGCTTTCTCACTTTGGAGTTACATTAAAGAGACCAAGGTTACAATGGTTTGAGCTTACAACTCAGTCTTGTGGAGTTATTCTGAACATAATAATTGCCAATGAGTTACAGATCACAAACTTTCACGCAGTAATGACTGCGGTTGGTATTCTTGAGAGATTTGTGGAGGATGATGATTGGGAAGTCTTCGTTGAGCCTCTCGACCAGTACTTCATGGCCAACGAGCTGGACACGACTGAGACGGCGGTCAAGCGCAGGGCGATTCTCCTCACCGTATGTGGGTCTTCGATATATGGCCTCGTCAAAAATCTGCTGGCACCGGTCAAACCAACGAACAAGACTTACATAGAGCTGTGCACGCTGGTTCGGGAACACCTCAAGCCAAAGGAGAGCATCCTAATGGCCAGTTATCGCTTTTACACGCACCATCGCTCTGAGGGCCAGAACGTGGCAAGCTTTGTTGCCGACCTAAGACGCCTTAAGGGACAGTGCGAATTTGCCGGATCTTTGGGGGAAATGTTGCGGGACTTTTTCGTGCTTGGAATCGGTCACGAGGTCATTCTTCGCAAACTACTGTCTGCTGAATCCCTAGATCTGAGCAAGGCCATCACGATAGCCCAGGCTTTCATATCCACGATCGACAGCACAAAACAGATATGTTCACAGCATCCAAGCTCACCGGCAAGTACTGTGCATAAAATAATGCCTTCAGCAGGCAGAACTGTACATGGCAGGGCCTACACGACCGCAGAGGCCAGGCCTAGGGTGACTCAGAGGCCGCTGTGGGGTGTGAATGCGTATCCATTAACACCATGTTGGTTCTGCGGAGGCAGTCATAGAGCTCATCAATGTCGATTCAAGCACTATGTGTGCAAGGGCTGTGGAACAATGGGGCACCTCCAGCAAATGTGCAAATGACCTCTGACTCACCACGTGGCAGAGTCAGCAGAGGACGACCGATCCAGCGCGGATCACGCTGAACGAGCAGGAGAGGCAACTCAACCGGAGGATGAAGAGGAAGTGCATGGGGTACACACCTTCACCACCAAAAGCCATCCGATAATGTTAAATGTTAAACTTAAAGGCATTCTAGTCTCCATGGAATTGGACACAGGGGCGAGTCAATCAATCATGAGCCAGAAGGCTTTTGAGAAACTGTGGGGCAACAAGGCACAGAGGCCAAAACTGAGCCCGATTCACACAACGCTGCGCAGTTACACCAAAGAACTCATACCTATTATCGGCAGTGCGGCAGTGAAAGTATCGTACGACGGAATGGTGCATGATTTACCACTATGGATTGTACCATGCGATGGCCCAACACTGTTCGGAAAAAGCTGGAGAGGAAAGATCCGATGGAACTGGGACGACATCAAAGCACTGTCTTCAGTTGATGATGCCTCGTATGCCCAGGTGCTAAACAAATTCCCGGTGTTATTTGAGCCAGGCATCGGCAACTTCACAGGCGCCAAGGTGCAAATCCATCTTGTTCCTGGGGCACGGCACATTCATCACAAGGCCCGAGCAGTCCCATATATGATGCGAGAAAAAGTCGAGATCGAGCTGGACAGACTTCAATGAGAGGGAATCATATCGCCAGTCGAGTTCAACGAGTGGGCCAGTCCAATCATGCTGGTGCTAAAGAGCGATGGGACGGTCAGAATCTGCGGGAACTACAAGGTAACGATCAACCGAGTCTCGTTACAGGACCAGTACCCACGATCTAAAGCGGAGGGCCTATTCGCAACGCTAGCAGGGAGAAAGTTGTTCACCAAGCTAGATCTAACCTCTGCTTACATGACACAGGAGCTGGCTGAACCGTCAAAGAAATTGACGTGCATCAACACGCCTTTGGGATTTGCTCGGCTGCGGCCATCTTCCAGAGGAACATGGAGAGTCTGCTGAAATCGGTTCCATGCACCGTGGTGTTCCAAGACGACATCTTGATCACTGGTCGCAACACTACTGAACACTTGCACAACCTGGAAGAGGTTCTAAAAAGACTGGGCAAAGTGGGACTCAGGCTGAAATGCTCCAAGTGTGTTTTCCTTGCGCCAGAGGTCGAATTTCTGTGGGGAAAGATTGCGGTAGACGGCATCAGACCCACAGACTCCAAGACAGAGGCCATCAAGAATGCACCCAGACCGCAGCATATGATGGAGCTGCGTCCTTTCCTGGGACTCCTCAACTATTTTGGTAACTTTCTACCCGGGTTGAGCACTTTGCTGGAACCTTTGCATTTATTGCTAGGCAAGGGTGACGACTGGGTTTGGGGTAAATCTCAAGAGACAGCCTTTAATAAGGCCAGAAACCTGCTATGCTCTAACAAGTTACTTGTATTGTATGACCCATGTAAACGTTTAGTACTAGCTTGTGATGCGTCGTCGTACGGGGTCGGTTGCGTGTTACAGCAAGTAAACGTGTCAGGCAAACTGCAACTGTTGCATATGCTTCCAGAAGTTTATCCAAGGCTGAAAGTGCCTGCAATATGGTTGAGAAAGAAGCATTAGCATGTGTATACGGGGTTAAGAAAATGCACCAATATCTATTTGGTCTCTGGTTCGAGCTTGAAACCGACAACAAACCGCTTACTTCACTGTTCTCAAAAAGCAAAGGTATCGACACCAATGCTTCGTCACGCATCCAAAGATGGGCACTAACATGGTCTGTGTATGACTATGCCACAGACCAGGCACAGGGAACTGCGCTGACGCCCTTAGTCGGCTACCATTACCCACCACTGGGGTGGAAATGGCGCAACCTGCAGACTTGCTTCTGGTAATGGATGCTTTTGAGAGCGAGGGGTCACCCATCACGGCTCGCCAGATCAGGACCTGGACTAGCCAAGACCCTGTGCTATCACTAGTAAAAAGCTGCATCCTTAATGGGAGCTGGTCGGTGGTTCCCGGGGAAATGCAAGATGAAATTAAGCCGTTCCACCGACTTAAGGATGAATTATCCATCCAATCGGATTGTCTCCTATGGAGGAATCGCGTGGTTTTGCCAAAAAAAGGCAGGAAAATGTTTATACGTGACCTACACAGTACCCACCCAGGCATAGTCATGATGAAGGCTGTTTGGTGGCCTGGCATTGACTCCGAATTGGAGTCATGCGTACACCAATGCAACACTTGCTCACAGTTGAGAAACGCACCCAAGGAAGCCCCACTGAGCCTGTGGTCATTGCCCTCCAAACTGTGGTCCAAGGTCCACGTAGATTTTGATGGCCCTTTTCTCGGAAAGATGTTTCTAGTAGCAGTGGATGCTTACTCTAAATGGATTGAATGTATAATAATGTCATCATGTATGTCCATTGCCACCATTGAAAGCCTCAGGGCCATGTTCGCCACCCATGGTTTGCCCGACATCCTTGTTAGTGATAATGGGCCGTGTTTCACCAGCTCGGAATTCAACGAGTTCATGACCCTCAATGGCATTAAGCATGTCAGGTCTGCCCCATTTAAGCCCGCATCCAATGATCAAGCGGAACGGGCAGGCCAAACCATCAAGCAGAGCTTGAAACGCCTGATGGACGGTTCCCCGTAGACCCGGTTATCTCGGGTCCTGCTCAACTACCGGACGCGCCCCCACTTGCTCACTGGGGATCCCCCTGCAGAATTGTTCATGAAGAAAGCACTCAAAACCAGGCTCTCCTTTGTCCACCCGGATCTCAATAATCACGTAGAAACCCGTGGCACCAGCATAACATGTACCATGATCGCGCGGCTGTATCGCGTGACATTGAGGTCAATGCTCTTGTGTTTGTTCTCAATTACGGTCATGGTCCCAAATAGATTACTGGCACTGTTTTAGCCAAGGAGGGGAATAGAGGGCTAGACTTTCCACTTTACATCGCCCAAAACGACCTCTATCACCCATTTTGACTAAAAAGTGGAAACTGGGCCCAAAACATCGCTGGAAAAACAGGTGCCTAAGTTTCCACTCTGATCGCCGAAATGATCGCCCACACAAGGCCCATCCCAACTTCGCTGGACCGATGCAAGGCCCAAAAGAATGCTGAGAAATAGTTGCTTTTACTGAGCTTAAGAGAAGGAAATGGGCACAACAGACGCCATTTTGAAGATCGGAGGAAGGGTGGAGGCATAGTTGTGAGTTGTTTAAAGAGTTAATTTAAAGATAATTCGACTCAAAATATTTGAACAGGGTATATAAAGGGTATATAAAGTAGGTATTATCAAGTTATTTTGGAAATAGGTTTTACATATTGAGATTATTTTGGAAATAGCTTTTACATAATGAAATTATTTACTGATATTGTTGGGGCCTATTAAACTGACTGGTATACAGTGGAGAGTACAGAGAGTGCAGAGTACAGTGATTAGATAGTATCGAGTAGAGAGATTATAATAAATTAGTAAAAGTAATTATTGATAGTGATATGGGGCCTATGATTTCCCTGCCATTAATTGCAACTGCTCAGACACTGGTTACTGAAAGGATCAATTGAAGAGATGGCAGAGTAATGCGTAGACGGAGACGAAGACAGAGGAGGAGTCCGTACAGCCAACGAAGGCACTTGGAAAAGCAATCTTACCTGAACTTGTCTTAGGAGGCTGCGATTCTGAAAGGAGGTCATCGATGAGATATGCCAACTCGTCAAGGGTGATCTGCAGCGTTCCTGCACCATCAGAACTGCACTGTCCGTTGAGGTGAAGGTTACTGCTACCCTAGCCTTCTACGCATCGGGATCTTTTCAGGCTTCAGCTGGCGACATCTGCCATATCTCTCAGCACGCTACATACTGCTGCATTTGACAGGTGACTGAAGCCCTTTACACTCGCAGGATGGACTGCATAAGCTTCCCAATGACCAGGGAGGCACAGACCGAGAGGGCTTTGGGTTTCTGCAGGATATCACAGTTCCCCAAGGTACAGGGAGCAATAGACTGCACGCACATTGCCTTGAAAGCACCCTTAAAGAACGCGGAGGTGTTTCGTAACAGAAAGGGGTTCCACTCACTGAATGTGCAGCTTGTTGTCGACCACAATCAAACAATTCTGACAGTAAATGCTACATTTCCTGGCAGCATCCATGATGCGCACATCCTAAGTGAAAGTGCTATTCCTGACCTATTTGTCAATCAGCCAGCAGGTTACGGTTGGATGCTGGGGAGATAAAGGATATGGCCTTGCCAGTTGGCTGATGACCCCTCTGCGTAATTCTGAAGCACAGAAACGTTATAATGAAAGTCACATAGCGACTCGCAACATCGTTGAAAAGACAATTGGAGTCCTAAAGCAGCGCTTCAGATGCCTGGATCAGTCTGGAGGCAGCCTACAGTACCACACTGACCAGGTTGCAGAGTTTATTGTGGTGTGTTGCATGCTGCATAACCTAACTATCAGAAGGGGACAAGTAATGCCAGGTCGGGCTGCAGGTCCACCTCCAGAAGGAGTGGAGACAGAAGAACCAACCGGCGAGGATGAAGAGGCAGAAGAGGACGCAGGCGAGGACATAGGTGAGCGCAATCAGCCTGCCGATCTAGCACCGGGACCACCACCCCCCCTCCCGAAGACCATGAGCCAGGGGCAGTTACACGGCCGCTAAACTGTTGCGTCAGCAGCTAATTAATGAATGCTTTGCATGAACTATTATTGTGGATTTTCAAATGTTCATTTACAGTTATGGTTAATCAAAAGTTTCATTTACGTGGGATTCTCATTGTTGTTGTGCCTGTACTGGCCTATCATCGGCATTCATGGTTACTTTAAGTAAAGTTTAAGGAAAGTACTGCTACAGTAAAAGAACAAATAAGGATGAACAACTGTAAATTTGTTAACTAATGTAACTAAGAGAGAAGGCACAAAAAAATGTGTTGAATGAAAGGTTTTTTTTTATTAACAAAAAAGAAAACTATTTTTAAAAAACTAACACCCTCCCTCCACCCCCCCACCCCGCCCCCACCAAATTCACCCTTCCCTTCAAATCCCAATGAATTGAACACAACGATAACGATAACAATTAACAATAACACAACAATAACGATAACAATTAACAATAACAATGCAAAAATTAAACAAGTAAACAATGCTAAACAAATCCCCCACCCTACATGCGGCCACGTTTCCCTCCAGGTCCTTTCTCGCCCCGTGTTGGTCTACACTGACTGACACCAAGAAGTTGTGCAGTGTGGGACGGCAAGACTTCCTGCCGTGGTGGAGGTGAAGGAGAGGAAGTTGAAGCCTGAGGCTCGACTTCTAAGTCCGGAGGAACGGGGTCTCGCTGCGAGCTGACTCGACACCTTGGGGTGCAGCGCCTTGTGCAGCCAACAAAACATACCGAAGGGCATTGGTTGCGGCGGTTTGCTCACGAATTGCCTCCAACGTCTCCCGTGCTGTCTGTGTTTGCACCAGTTGGAGAAGTTGGTGCTGAACTCGCTCCAGGTTGTTGGAAACTGGCTTCAGTTCTCGGAGAACTTACTCCAGCTTGCGGAGAACTGGTTCCAGTTTGCGGAGAAACCCGCGAAACCCTGGATAAGGTCGCAACCGATAACGACCGTCTCCCTGCACAGAGATATCAAGCTCTCCATCTGGCCCTTCATGGTAGGCGATTGCTCACCCCGCTGACCCGACCTCCGTGGTGTCGGCGTTGGCAAAATTTCACGCCTTGGCGTCACCACCTGTCCACCGCTTGGTCCCGGTGCCTCTTCCATCTCAATTGAGATAGCCGCAGGTTGTTCCCCCTCCACAAAAACACGATCATCTTCCTCCTCCTCCTCCTGCTCTTCCTCCACAGTTTGAGGGTGTTCCTCCTCTTCCTCCTCCCAGTTCGTTGATGTACCTGATTCCAATGACACTTGACCTTAAAAAGACAAATAACGTTTCTAAACATTTCTAAACATTTAAAGACAACTTATTAGGACATTAACGGTGCTCATTATTATTAAACATACATATCAATACATACCACTTTTTCAATAACCCAATACATATGACTAATTTTCAATACCCCATATACACAATGGCTCACCAGGGCTGACATGACCTCATTCGTGAATCATGAATACCTCAAAAGTATATATCATAAAGTATTATCATTGCAGGACATGACAAGAGTAACTAAGATATTTTAAAGATGTATTTGATAATGTTTGATACATTGCACAGTTCCCATTACTCACGAGACTCGAGGGTGGGTTTGGCCACACCAAGGGTTGTGACCGAACGGCTGTCAGGCCCCAGTAGGGCGACCGCAAGCTCCTCGTATTCACTTAGGAGCTGGATTTGAGCCGAGCCGCCACCTCTCCTCCTTTGCTCAGCTCTATTTAGTGAAATCTTCTTCTGTAAAAGATAAGATAACATTGCTTGGCATAAGCTAATTGACTTGGTAATAAACATTTCAGATTGACATAATTAAATGTTCGATTCGAACCTTGCATTGAATTACAACAGCTCATTTTTCTGAAATCCAATGAGTATAGACTCAACCTATCTTCAAAAGTCAACCTTGCATTGCATATGAACAATATGAACAATATTCCACAATATAAAATTCAACTTAGTGTTAGGATGCATAAATTATTTCATAATTTAATTAATTAATACTATAACGAAATTACATTGAAGATTCCAATTAAAATTTCCATGCATCATTTAAATATAAATTATGAATAATTTTAAATATAAAATGCAACTTACTCTGGCTTCTGACAGCAGGCTGTTCCATCTTTTGCGGCACTGGTCCGGTGTCCGCACTTCATTTGACGCCAATGTAACCATGTCGGCAATCTCTGCCCATACTCTCCGGTATGCATGGGATGGATGTTTCCCCTGCCCACCCTGTGTTAAATCTGCCCACCTGCCGCTCACGAGGCTCACCAGAGCCTCGTTCGCCTCCGCGCTAAAGGGCTTAGCTCTTTTACGTTCCAAATCATTGACCTTTTTGGTTAAATATATTTATTATTTGATACAATATATTTGGGTTTATATTTTATAGCAAGGATAACTTTGAGTGCAATATAATTGTTTAAAACCGATAAATCTTGGATAAATTACAAAAAAACTATTGTTCTATTCACACAAACTAATCCGGCAATTCAAACACTTCTTTCCTCTCTCTCTCTCTCTGACCCTCCCTGTGCTTCTGAGCATGTGTGATGACCCCTGACCTCGCAAAACCCGGCAAAAAAAAACACAAAAAAAATCCCACACATGCGCACAATGACATTGCTAGGGAAACTTTTTTTTTCCACTTCCGTTTTAGGTGGGCGATCGTGAGATTGCCGAAAAATCACATCGCCCATTTGACATCGCCGGAGTAAGGCCGAGTGGAAAATCGCAAAAAAAAAGGGCAATGTGCTGGCGATCAGCAAGGTCGAAACGGCCCACATCGCTCAAACATCGCCCATTTTTCTGGGTGATGGTCCCCTCGTGGAAAGTCCAGCCCAAAATGTTTGTTGTAAAACTGTTCAAGAAGCAAACGTGCAGAAAGCACTTGGATCAGACCAAACTGCGATTCACTGACAATCAAGAACAGTTTGAAGAAGACTTCACCATCATTGATCCACCAACACACACCCAACCAGCAATCGACCTTGCTGTCAACCGCAGGGATGAACCCACCATGCCCGACAGTCCAATCAGACCAGCCGTGCTGCCGTGCAGCAATAATCCGACCAACTCGCCCATGCCAGGACTTCAACTCAGGCGATCGACCCGGGAACGCAGAGCACCAGATCGCCTCAACCTGTAAATAACTTCTACATAAGACTTTAGAACGAGTGATGTTATGTATGCAAACCTCACCAATGTGTAAGACTTGCCACCAAGGGGCATACCTGTGGGAGACCTAAGGGTCACCTGTGCACCCCGGGCAAGCAGGTATAAAAGACAATCCGCCATGCTGCTTCCTCACATTGGAGTTACATTAAAGAGACCAAGGTCACAATAGTTTGAGCTTACAACTCAGTCTTGTGGAGTTATTCTGAACGTAATAATCCCCTTTGCAATAAAGGCTAAGATACCATTGGCCTTCCTGATCACCTGCTGTTCCTGCATACTATCCTTTTGTGTTTCATGCACAAGTACCCCCAGGTCCCGCTGTACTGCGGCACTTTGCGATCTTTCTCCATTTAAATAATAACTTGCTCTTTGATTTTTTTCTGCCGAAGTGCATGACCTCACACTTTCTAACATTATACTCCATCTGCCAAATTTTTGCCCTCTCACTTAGCCTGTTTATATGTCCTTTTGCAGATTTTTTGTGTCCTCCTCACACATTGCTTTTCCTCCCATCTTTGTATCATCATCAAACTTGGCTACATTACACTCAGTCCCTTCTTCCATGTCGTTGATATAGATTGTAAATAGTTGGGGTCCCAGCACTGATCCCTGCGGCACCTCACTAGTTATTGGTTGCCAACCAGAGAATTAACCATTTATCCCGAGTCTCTGTTCTCTGTTAGTTAGCCAATCCTCTATCCATGCTAATATATTACCCCCAACCCCGTGAACTTTTATCTTGTGCAGTAACCTTTTATGTGGCATCTTGTCAAATGCCTTCTGTAAGTCCAAATATGCCACATCCACTGGTCTCCCTTTATCCACCCTGTTCATTACATCCTCAAAGAATTCCAGCAAATTTGTCAAACATGACTTCCCCTTCATAAATCCATGCTGACTCTGTCTGACCGAATTATGCTTTTCCAAATGTCCTGCTACTGTTTCTTTAGTAATGGACTCCAACATTTTCCCAACCACAGATGTTAGACGAACTGGTCTATAGTTTCCTGCTTTTTGTCTGCCTCCTTTTTTAAATAGGGGCGTTACATTTGCAGTTTTCCAATCTGCTAGGATCTCCCCAGAATCCAGGGAATTTTGGTAAGCTACAACCAATGCATCCACTATCCCTGCCACTACTTCTCTTAAGACCCTAGGATGCAAGCCATCAGGTCCAGGGGATTTATCGGCCTTTAGTCCCATTATCTTACTGAGTACCACCTCCTTCGTGATTGTGATTGTGTTAAGTTCCTCCCCGCTCTATAACCCCTCGACTATCCAGTGTCGGAATATTGTTAGTGTCCTCTACCATAAAGACTGATACAAAATATTTGTTCAGAATTTCTGCCATCTCCATGTTCCCCATTACTAATTCCCCGGTCTCGTCCTCTAAGGGACCAACATTTACTTTAGCCACCCTTTTCCTTTTTATATACCTATAGAAGCTCTTGCTATCTGTTTTTATATTTCGTGCTCGTTTATTTTCATAGTCTATCTTCCCTTTCTTAATCATTTTTTTAGTCATTCTTTGCTGGCTTTTAAAAGCTTCCCAGTATTCTGTCCTCCCACTAGTTTTGGCCACTTTTTATGCCCTTGTTTTTAATTGGACACCGTTCTTTATTTCTTTAGTTAGCTGCGGATGACTATCTTTTCTCTTACACCCTTTCCTCCTCACTGGAATATATTTTTCTTGAGAGTTATGAAATATCTCCTTAAATGTACACCACTGTTCATCAACCATCCTACACTTTAATCTATTTTCCCAGTCCACTTTACCCAACGCTGCCCTCATACCTTCATTGTCTCCTTTATTTAAGCTTAGTACGCTGGTTAGAGATCCAACTTTCTCACCCTCCATCTGAATTTGAAATTCAATCATGCTATGATCACTCATTTCGAGGGAATCCTTTACTAGGAGATTGTTTATTAATCCTGTCTCATTACACAGGACCAGATCTAAGATAGCCTGCCCCCTGGTTGGTTCCTTTACATACTGCTCAAGGAACCCATCCCTTATGCACTCTATGAACTCCTCCTCAAGGCTATCCTGACCAATTTGATTTGTCCAATCAATATGGAGGTTAAAATCACCCATGATTATTGTGATTCCCTTTTTACAAGCCCCCACTATTTTCTGGTTTATGCTCCGACCAACAGAGTTGCTACTGCTACAGAGTTGCCTCTAGACAACACCCACCAGTGACTTTTTCCCCTTATTATTCCTTATCTTCACCCAAACTGTTTCAACATCCTGATCATTTGAGCCAATATCGTTTCTTACTATTGCAGTGATTCCATTGTTATCAATAGAGCTACCCCACCTCCTTTTCCTTTCTGTCTGTTCTTCTGGATTGTCAAATACCCCTGAATATTTTATTCCCAGTCCTGGTCACCTTGCAGCCACGTCTCTGCAATGGCTATCAGATCATATCCATTTGTCTCAATTTGTGCCGTCAACTCATTTATTTTGTTACAAATGCTACATGCATTTAGACAAAGTGCCTTTAAATTTGTTTTTTTTACCCTTTTTTCCTCTCTCCTTCAAACTCACTTTCTTTATTGTTGCTTTCTAATTCCAGCTTTACTCTCCTCCCTACTGAATCTATTTTCAGGTTCCTATCCCCCTGCTAAGCTAGTTTAAACCCTCCCCAACAGCACTAGCAACCCCCCGCCGCCCCCCCCCACGAGGATATTGGTCCCGGCTCTGTTGAGGTGCAACCCGTCCGGCTTGTACAGGTGCCACCTCCCCCAGAAGCGGTCCCAATGACTCAGGAAACTAAAGCCCTCCCGCCTGCACCATCTCTCCAGCCACGCATTTTTCTGCTCTATCCTCCTATTTCTGTACTCACTAGCTCGTGGCACTGGGAGTAATCTGGAGATTACTACTTTTGAGGTCCTGCTTTTTAATCTCTCTTCTCGCTCCCTAAACTCTGCCTGCACGACATCATCCCTCTTCCTATCTATGTCATTGGTACCGATGTGGACCACGACCTCTGGTTGTTCACCCTCTCCCCCGAGAATGCCCTGCAGCCGCTCAGTGACATCCTTGACCCTGGCACCAGGGGGGGCAACATACCATCCTGGAGTCACGTCTGTGGCCGCAGAAACGCCTGTCTGCTTCCCTGACTATTGAATCCCCTACCACTATAGCTCTGCCATTCTTCCACCCCCGCCCTGTGCAGTTGAGCCACCTGCGGTGCCATTGACTTGGCTCTGGCTGCACTCCCCAGAGCTACCATTGCCCCCACTGGTACTCAGAACAGAGTACCGGTTGGAGAGGAAGATGGACTCAGTGGACTCTTGCACTGCCTGCCTCGTCCTCCTCTTCTGTCTGACGGTCACCCACTCCCTCTCTATTGTGAGGGATGCAACTTCATGAGTTGCATCCTTTCCAAATTAGGCTGCGCATGCACTAAATCCTGAAGTTGCGGTCAGTTTCAAAGGCAAAATGATGACAGATGTTACCAGTTCACCGTCATCAGGACCGCAGATTCCGGGCCCATATTATTACATTTCATAAGTTTCCTTTGTTTTATGGTTTACATAAGAACATAAGAAATAGGAACAGGAGTAGGCCATTTGCCCCCTCGAGCCTGCTCCGCCATTCAATAAGTTCATGGCTGATCTGATCTTGGCCTTAACTCCACTTCCCTGCCCGCTCCCCATAACCCTTGATGCCCCTATAGTTCAAAAATCTGTCTATCTCCACCTTAAATATACTCAACGACTGGGCCTCCACAGCTCTCTGGGGTAGAGAATTCCACAGATTCGCCACCCTCTGAGAGAAGAAATTTCTCCTCATCTCCGTTTGAAGTGTGCGACCCATTATTCTGAAACGATGCCTCCTAGTTCTAGATTCACCCCCTCTTACAAAAGCGGGCACTTTTGTTCAGTGTTTGGTTCGATGATCTACGGGTTTTATAAAGAAAATGCCTTTGTATGAAGAGAGCGCGAACAGAAAAAAAATCAAACGTTTCAAAAGTGGTCCTTTCCTCTTCAAATAACGGCATCCAATCCAGTGCAAATGCAGGGGTGGGTGTGAGGGCGGAGAGGGTGAATGTGCGCCTACGGTGCACGTTACTGACGTCAGCGCGTCTACGTGAGGCGACGACGCGGACAAAGGCAGCACGCGCCCACCCGCTCACCCAGTTGGTTGCTGGGAGACCATGTCTGAGAGCAAAGGTCGCGTTCGAGTGTCGCATCCGAGCGGCGGCTCTCAGCGCTCCACCGCGAGCACCTCCAACGGGATGGCTACCGGAGCCGGAGGGGGGCAGACGCCGCGCGGCAGGAGAAACTCGGCCGTCTCGGATTGTACCATGACCGAGGACGAGGACCTCGGTGACGGCGGCATACCATACGGGGCCCGGGACGACGACCCGAACCGACGGAGGATGCTGAGGCACCAGTACCGGGAACTCATCAACAGCGTCCAGCGTGAGTGGGCGGCGGCGGGGCCTGGAGCTTGCAGCCAGCGCGAGACCCTGGCTTCCCCCAGTGTCCTCAAACATAAGTGCTCCTTTTTACAGTAGCAAATGCGAATGAGGAACTAAACCACAAAACGAAGGAAACGTGAAATAATAAATAACATTCCCAATATCCACGAGGCTACACACCCACACCAGTTTAAATCCGACAGGCCAAATTGGTTACCATGGTTTCTAACTTCCGACTTGCCCACATCCACATAAATGTTGCAGGCTATCTGGTCCTTTTTGTGAAGGAGTGGGCAGACCTTTGCGATGCTGGTTGTAATTCACTTTTAGCAGGAGATGTAATAATAGATAAGTTCGCTGGTTTAGAAATTACTTGGAAAAAAATAGATGCAATTGTGGAATGTGATCCTGAAAACCAGTAAAATTTCTCTATCATTCCAGCTTAATCTTCCCCATTACCCTTTTACTCTGATGTAGATACCAATCTGGATTGTGTGAAGCCTGTTTTGTTTAAATGGAGAATCCCAGCTCCAGAACTTTATCCAATATTGTAGGAATCCAAAATCCTTCTTTTTACACTGTTCCACATGCATCATAGAACCATAGAAAATAGGTGCAGGAGTAGGCCACTTGACCCTTCAAGCCTGCACCACCATTCAATAAGATCATGGCTAATCATCATTTCAGTACCCCTTCCCTGCTTTCTCTCCATCCCCCTTAATCCCTTTAGCTGTAAGGGCCATATCTAACTTCCTCTTGAATATATCCAACGAATTGGCATCAACAACTCTGCGGTAGAGAATTCCACAGGAAAACAGTGAAGAAGTTTCTTCTCATCTTAGTCCTAAATGGCTTACCCCTTATCCTTGGACTGTGTCCCCTGGTTCTGGACTTCCCCAACATTGGGAACATTCTTCCTGCATCTAACCTGTCCAGTCCTATCAGTATTTTAAATGTTTTTATGGGATCCCCTCTCATTCTTCTAAACTCCAGTGAATACAGGCCCAGTTGATCCAGTCTCCTCATATGTCAGTCCTGCCATCCTGGGAATCAGTCTGGTGAACCTTCACTGCACTCCCTCAACAGCAAGAACGTCCTTCCTCAGATTAGGAGACCAAAACTGAACACAATATTCCAGGTGAGGCCTCACCAAAGCCCTGCAGTAAGATCGCCCTGCTCCTATACTCAAATCCCCTAGCTATGAAGACCAATATGCCATTTGCCTTCCTTACTGCCTGCTGTACATGCATGCCAACTTTCAACGACTGATGTACAATGACACCCAGGTCTCGTTACACCTTTTCCTAATCTGCCGCCATTCAGATAATATTCTGCCTTCATGTTTTTGCCCCCACAGTGGATAACTCTCATTTATCCACATTATACTGCGTCTGCCATGCATTTGCCCACTCACTTAACCTGTCCAAGTCACCCTGCAGCCTCTTAGCATCCTCCTCTTAGCATCCTCCTCGCAGCTTACACCGCCACCCAGCTTAGTGTCATCTGCAAACTGGGAGATATTACTCAATTCCTTCATCTAAATCATTGATGTATATTGTAAATAGCTGGGGTCCCAGCACTGAGCCCTGCAGTACCCCACTAATCACTGCCTGCCATTCTGAAAAGGACCCGTTTATCTCGACTCTCTACTTCCTGTCTGCCAACCAGTTCTCTATCTACATCAATACATTATCCCCAATTCCATGTGCTTTAATTTTGCACACCGATCTGTCATTGCTACTGCTAAATCAGACCACATTGCTTATGGCTGTTTTCCCATGGGCAACCCATTACTCCACAATATGAATTCGTTGCTTGCATCGCTGCGTATCCTGGGTGTCAGGAATTGAATACCTATTGGACCAGTCCAGACCTGGAGGGTTCCCCAATGCCTTAAATTAAACTTAACATTCTCATTCTCATATTTGTATCCTGCCACGGCCTCATCCCCTCCTTATTTCCATAACCATCTCTCGTGTTGCAATCATAAGTAGACCTCAACATTTTTTAAGTGGTTACCTGATTTTCATTTTCCCCCTTTAACATTTCAGAGAATCGGGAGGATATGATCAGACCCAACAGTAATAAATTAACAGAAGCACTTGAGGAAGCTAACAAACTGTTTTCGAATGGTGAGTACCCTTTATTAATATGCAATATATCTTACAAAGAAAGGGTTACATGGCAGTGAAACCCAAAAATAATCACGAGGACGAAGTTTGTGACGTATCTCAAACCAAGTAAACTGGCTAATATAGCACTGGCTAGTTTTTCCTGTTCAGCCAATAGTTAAAACTGTATACTGTAACTAAAGGATGTCTGATCTTTAGCTTGGTCAAACTGACAAAAGTTACACCCAGCATTATGTACTTTTTCTTCCACCCCTGATTTTCTTGATGGTGATTTGGTATTTGTCTCTCATCCCCTTAGATTCATAGTGAAATTATATTGCACAGGGACCTCGTCTGAGTTTGAAGACTTAAAACTACCTTCGAAAACTGAAATTATATCTTGCTATGTACCTTTCAGTCCGACAGACACGCGAGGCAGCCCTGGATGCCCAGTTTCTAGTGCTTGCAACAAACCTGGGTCAAGAGAAAGCTAATCAGTTGCACACAGATATGATGGTTTTTGACCCATCAGTCTTTGCAGAGGAACTGGTAAGATTTCATTGCACACAAAAGTTCATGACATTAAGAATGATATTGTGGAGTGAGTTACATCCAGAGGCTTGTTCGCTATCAAACTGGAAAAATAAATTGGAAAGTTTTCAAATTCATTCTGAAAGATGGAATTATGTTTAACTCTGCTTTATTTAATTTTTACAAGACTGTTTAGCAGCTTGCTTAATTACCATGATTAGAGCTGCTAATGATTGTAGTTGTGATCACCATATCCATACAACAGCTTTGACAGTTGTGTTTTTTGGTAGTTAAGAAGTGGACTTTGGCTTTTATGAACAAGTATTGGATTGACTGAATGTGATCTAGAAATAATGATTTCTAATAATTTCTAGTATTTTACTTTTACTACTTTTTTTTTACATAAAAAGAATGAACTTTGCCTATTGTTTCTCAAAGAATAAAATCATATGGTAATGATGCATTGGAAACCTAGATGGTTACAGCAGAGGAAGAGTCTGTGCTGGCTTTTTGCTAGACCGTACCCAAGATTATGGCAACGTCTTATGTTTAAATTGAAGAATTATGTTATGACCTGATTTAGTATGCCTTTCATCGCTAGATTATGCAGGAGGAATACATTAATTTTGGATTGTATTCTCCAGCTAGCATTTTTCTACAAGAGTTTAAGAACATAAGAAATAGGAGCAGGAGTAGGCCATTTGGCCCCTCGAGCCTGCTCCACTATTCAATAAGATCATGGCTGATCTGATCATGGTCTCAGCTCCACTTCCCTGCCCGCTTCCAATAACCCTTTACTTCCTTATCGCTCAAAAATCTTTCTATCGCTGCCTTAAACATATTCAATGGCCCAGCCTTCACAGCTCTCTGGGGCAGAGAATTCCATAGATTTACAACCCTCAGAAGAAATTCCTCCTCATCTCAGTTTTAAAGGGGCGGCCCCTTATTCAGACTGTTTCTCCTAGTTTTAGTTTCCCCTGAGTGGAGATATCCTTTCCGCTACACCTTGTCGAGCTCTCTCATTACTTTATATGTTTCAATAAGATCACCTCCCATTCTTCTGAACTCCAATGAGTATAGGCCCAACTATTCAACCTATCCTCATAAGTCAACCCCCTCATCTCAGGAATCAACCTCGTGAACTTTCTCTGAACAATCTACAATGCAGATATATCCTTCCTTAAATACGGAGACCAAAATTGTATGCAGTACTCCACGTGTGGCCTCACCAATACCTTGTACAGTTGTAGCAGGACTTTTCTGCTTTTATACTCCATCCCCCCTTTCAATAAAGGCCAACATTCAATTTGCCTTCCTGATTACTTGCTGTACCTGCATACTAACTTTTTGTGTTTCATGCACGAGGACTCCCAGGTCTCTCTCTCCTTCAGCACCATGCAATTTTTCTCCATTTAAATTATAATTTGCTTTTCTATTATTTTTGCCAAAGTGGATAACCTCACATTGTCCCACATTATACTCCATCTGCCAAATTTTTGTCCACTCACTTAGCCTGTCTATATCCCTTAGCAGGTTATTTGTGTCCTCCTCACAATTTGCTTTCTCACCCATCTTTGTATCATCAGCAAACTTGGCTACATTACTTGGTCCCTTCATCCAAGTCATTTAATATAGATTGTAAATAGTTGAGGACCCAGCACCAATCGCTGTGGCACCCCACAAGTCACTGTTTGCCAACCGGAAAATTACCCATTTATCCCGACTCTCTGTTTTATGTTAGTTAGCCAATCCTTTATCCATACTAATACATTACCCCCCAACCCCGTGAACTTTTATATTGTGCAGTGACCTCTTATGCGGCACCTCATCGAATGCCTTCTGGGAATCCAAATACACCCCATCCACTACTTCCTCCTTATGCACCCTGCTCGTTACATCCTCAAACAACTCTAGCAAATTTGTCAAACATGATTTCTCTTTCATAAAACCATGCTGACTCTGCTTGATTGAATCATGCTTTTCCAAAAGTCCCGCTACTGTTTCCTTAATAATGAACTCCAGCATTTTCCCAACGACAGATGCCAGGTGAACTGGTCCATAGTTTCCTGCTTTTTGTCTGCCTCCTTTTTTAAATAGGGGCGTTACATTTGCGGTTTGTTAATAAAAGTTAGAATGAGTACATATATAAATCATATTGCTACACAAAAATTAAATGCTCATTACAGTACTGTTGCCAATAAATTATTTATGTACAGTTAACATTCATGGGTTTGAACCGACTGGAAACTGAAGGGAGTGATGATGACGATGAATCTGCAGGGTGGCTTCCTAAAGATGCCTGGACCAAACTAGGAAATGAAACTGAAAAATATTTTAAAAGAGCTCAAGCTTTTCATTATATGTAAGTTGAGCACATTTTTTTCCTGTTATCTGTAGCAATGTTAAATGTCTAATGCTGCAATCCAAATGTTCATTTATAGTATAACGGTGATTACTCTTCAGAAGTACTTCATTGGTTGTAAAGTGCTTCATGACATCTTGAAGTTGTGAAAGGCATTGTATAATTGCAAGTCTGTACTTTACTTTTTTACAAAGTTAACCATATCTATCTTGTGGTGTAGGCTGGGATCTTTTAAGAGTGAACCTCCAGTTCCACGACAACGAATTGAAAGACAGAAAAGGGTCCCAACTAAGGAAGAACGCAGAATAATGCCAACGCAGGTTTGTTGATTTTATGCCAGCTTTGCAGGAGATCTGCATTTCATTATTTCAAGCCTAAGTTCAGGCTTTTTTTTTCTACTCCAAAAAAACTTGGGTTCCACGCTTATCAGCACAGTATGAGGAATGCTGTGTAGTGCAATCACATTTGTGCACTGAGGTTCTCTGTTTTCTTGCTTTTGTGATGAAAGTAATGTTTTGATCAGGGAAGAAACATTGATCCATTTAGCCTACACTTGCAAACCTCCCATCAGTTTCCTTACTGTGAGGCTGAAACCAACAGCCTTGCACAGAATAAAAACAGAAAATGCTACAAATCGCTGAGATTTCCAGCTTTTTTTTGTTTTTATTCTGGATTCCAGCATCTGCAGTATTTTGCTTTTGTATTAGTCTTGTATAAAAACTGTGGTATATGCAAGCACTCTAATAACGACTCCACGAGATAAGGGTATAGTACTTGAACTGTAGTGACCTTACGTCCTTTATTGCAGCGCCAAGAGTGAGGACACCAAGAAGTGAGCTCCCTTTTATACTTGGTTGCCTGCAGTGTACAGGTGACCCTTGGGTCCCCAGCAGCAGCACCCTCTGGTGGTACAGGTATAGTGTATACAGGGTGATGGTACATTCAGTGGTCTAGTGTTACAGTACATACATTAACATGCATATATAACAACACTTCCCCCCCCCCCCCCCTAAGCCTTTCCCAAGTCCTTATTGCTATGACATGGGGAAGTGATCAGTAGTGGACGGTGGGAGGTTGTGGTGAGAGTTGTTGGGTGCCGGGTGTGATCCATGTGTTCATGGCTGCACACATCCATTCCCCCCCCCCCCCGCATATATAGACCATGTGGGTATATCACTGTTGGAGGATTCCGCAGTGGTGGAGTAAGTACATGTTGTTATGGGTAAGGTACATGCATTGTAGAATGAGTAGGTGGTGGCGTTTAGTGGTGGGCAGAGCCACAGGGTGGCGTGGCCTCCTTGTCCTCCATTGGTGGTGGAAATCTGGTCATCCCAGGTTCCACCGGGAAAGCTGGAGGGTACTGGCCTCTTGCTCCCGGTGCTGGCCCTGGTGGCCAGAGCGGGTAGGGCCGATCTGGGACAGGTTGCCAGTGGTAGTGGCTGTGCTGCCCATTGACCGCTGTCCCTGCAGTGGGTATGCTCCCATTGGGTGTGTGAGAACCCTTCCCGGGGCACATTGGTCCCGGAAGCACAGGCTACATGATCAGGTGGCCCGCTGGACCTGGGTGTTTCCCACGGTGGGTTACCTTTGGCATTGTCAGTATACATGCAGAACCCAGGATCATTTCTCATTCTATCATTAGCAAATATGATACATTGGCTCCGACCGCAACTAGCCGACTCAAAATTGTTGTATCTCTTTACACTTTCACATTTGTCACTTACAACGCTTTCTTGTGTGCTATCAGTATCTCTGTACAAGGTTACATTTGGATACCTGTCTTTGTTGGTTACATTTCTCCCATTAGCATTGCCGGCATCACCATTCAACAGTTCATTTATATACCTGCATTCATTAATTATACTTTTATCCTTAATATCACCGGCATCACTGTGCCAAGAGTGGAACTGTCCCTTTAATTGTTTTGGGTTGCCGGTCTTCTTTAAAGGGCCTTGCAATCTTTCCCCCAATCCGGTTCGCCGCTCAGTAACACATGTTGCTCCCTCAACGCTGCCCCTTGTGGTCTGGTTGCAGCCATCTTGATTTCAGGTGCTTCGCCTCGTGGTGCGAGTGCCATCCTCTCTCTCTCTCTCTCTCTCTCTCTCTCTCTCTCTCCACGAGGTAGGCTGCGGTGATCCTTTTCTCCCCAGGTTCTGCCACGGACGCTGGGAATCTACCTTCTGCGCCAATCATCTTCCCTCGGAGTCCTGCTATTGGAGCCCGGAAGGTGAGGTCTGGTCGTTCAGGTTGGATCGTCTCGCCGTTGAGTTGTGCAGTCTGTCGCCGCCGCGCAGTCGAGTTGGATGGTAGGATTTTCAGGTGCTTCGATGGGTCCAAGTTTGGGGTCGCTTAGGATGTCGATCGCCGGGGCCCGGAGGCCTTTGTAGCTCCAACAGATTTGGACCTGCTTCATCTATCTTCTTCCCAGCAGCGTTAGACCATCTCTGGCAACGATCTACAAGGGAAGCTTGTGCATCGCGCCGCCATGGGACACCTGGACCTCCACACTGCCAACGATTGGGATGGTGCCTTTTGTGTAGGTGAGCAGCTTTGCCTGGATTGGGGACATTTTTGGTCGTTTGGCAGCGTTGTCCCAGAGTTTCTCAAAGGCCGTCTGATTCATCAACGACTGGTTCGCCCTTGTGTTGATCTCCATCGAGACTGGAACCCCGTTGATTTCTACTTCCATTTTCCACGGGGATCTCTCGGTGGAGCAGGTATATATTCCGTACTCCTCTTCCGGGGCTGAGCCGCTTCGAGTTCATCAGCGCTGGAGCCCGGGTGATCGGCCAACTCTTCAGCGACTCGGTGAGTAAAACTTCTACACATTCGCTGAAGGTGACCTTTAGTATTGCAGCCTTTGCAGGTATAGTCTTTGTAACGGCACTGGTGGGCCCTGTGGTTTCCTCCACAGTGCCAACACGGGGCTAGCTGGTTGGCCCCATGTGGCGGACTCAGGGTTGTGGGACTCGGGGCAGCAGTCTTGCCTCTGAAAGTCGCCATTCGGTTCAGTGTCGTCGCCGGGTTAGAGTCCTGGGTGTGAGTCATCATCCGTTTGGAGTCGCAGACTGAAATCATGAATGCCTGGCTCACTTTGATTGCCTTCTGCAGGGTGACCGTAGTGTCCGCAGAGAGCAGCTTATGGATGAGGCCCTCGTGGCCGATTCCAATAATGAAGATGTCCCTTAGTGCTTCGGTGAGGTGGTTGCCACAATCACACGGTGCAGCCAATCTTCTCAGATCTGCAGCATATTTAACAATTTCTTGGCCTTCGGGTTGCCGGTGGGTGTAGAACCGGTGCCTGGTTGTGAGGATGCTCACTTTAGGTTTGAGTTGTTCTCGTATTAAAGTTATGAGCTCCGCATAGGTCTTGGTTGTCGTCTTCGCTGGGGCTAGCAGGTCCCTGACAAGGCCGTGGACATTGGGCCCACAACTGCTGAGCAGGATGGCTCTGCACTTGTTCGCCAGCAAGGTCGGTGAGTCCCCAGCCAGTTCGTTCACAATGAAAAAGTGTTCCAGCCTTTCCACGAAGGCATCCCAATCTTCCCCATCAGCGAATTGTTGGAAGTTGCTTAGGTTAGACATATTGGGCCCAAGTTTCCACATGATTTGCGCCTGATTTTTAGGAGCAACTGGTGGAGAACGGACTATCTTAGAAATCGCAATTCTCCACATTTTTTTTTTCTGCCGTTCTAGTCAGGTAGAACAGTTCTACTTTGGAACAGAATTTTTTCTTCAAAAGGGGGCGTGTCCGGCCACTGACGCCTGATTTGAAAGTTTCCACAGTGAAAACGTACTCCAAACTAACTTAGAATGGAGCTAGTGAAGATTTTTGTCGAACTGAAAAAACCTGTTCTACACATTAAAAAATCAGGCGCAGCTTACAAATTAGGCGTCCAGAACGAGGTGAGGGGGGGAAGTGAAGTCATTAAATTCTACAATAAATCCTTATTTACACTTCTACAAATATTATACAAATAAATCCAACCTGAATAAACATTTATAAGCAAAGAAAAGATTAAATAAACCATCTTCCTACCTGTGTGAAAGTGCTTCAGCCAGCCTCACAAGTTCGTTCGTTCGTTCCCGATGGCAGGGGGGGGAGGAGGAAGACGTGCCAGACGGCGGGAGGGAGGGAGGGAGTGCGGGACCGACCGACCGCCCGCCTGAACGCAGCGGGGCGGGGGGGGGGGGAGGAAGGAAGACGTTCCAGACGGCGGGAGGGAGGGAGTTCGGGCCCGATCGACCGAACGCAGCAGCGGGGGGGGGGGGGGGGAAGGAAGCCGTTCCAGACAGCGGGCGGGAAAGAGACAGTGAGAAGGCTGCAGGAAGCCTCAGTGCTGATCATGGAAGGGCAATGTGGTTTTATTAAAAAATGTTCAAAAATTAAACAGCTACAAAGAACTACAAAAATGGCCAAGTGTCAATGTTTCCTTCACACTGCGCGTGCGCGAACGCTCCAACGCGCACGCGCAGGGTTGCCGGCAGGAAAAAAACGAATTTAAATAGTACCCGCCCCCTCCCACTTACAAAATCGGCGCGAGTGAAGGCTCCGCCCCCCCCCCCGGGCGCCGCGCCAAACAGACAAGGAGCTGCAGGGCTCTCCAGAATTGAGAGTTTTTTTAGGCGCGAAAAACGGGTGCCCAGCTCGAAGGGGCGCCCGTTTTTTATCGTGTGGAAACTTGGGCCCATTGTGTGTGGAAATTCGTAACCTCGTCGCATGTTGTGGTATTTGCAAGCACTCTAATAACGATTCCACGAGAAGGGTATAGTAATTGAACTGTAGTGACCGTAGCCCTTTATTGCAGCTCCTAGAGTGAGGACACCAAGAGGTGAGCTCCCTTTTATACTTGGTTACCTGCAGTGTACAGGTGACCCTTGGATCTCCAGCAGCAGCACCCTCTGGTGGTACAGGTATAGTGTATACAGAGTGAAGGTACATTCAGTGGTCCAGTGTTACAGTACATACATTAACATGCATACATAACAGAAACCATCTAGGTTATGGTAGTGTAGCAGTTATGGTATTTGACTAGCAACCTAGAAGCTCCGAGTTTAAAATCTCAACATACAAGTTGAGAAATTGAATTCTGTTTAATTTAGTAATCTGGGCTATCATCAGGGTGGGGCGGGGCGGTGGGGATGATGGGGAGAAGCAACTGAATGTTTAATTTTTAAAAACCCAGTTGGTTCACTAATATCCTTTTCGGGAAGGGAACCTGTGCCCAACTGGTCTGGCCTACGTGTGACGCCAGTGCCTTATTACGGATTCACTCTAAAGTGCCCTCTGAAGAAGCTTAGAAAGATCCTCCCATTATTCAGAGCAACCAGAGATGAACAATAAATGTGGCCTTGCCTGCATTGCCCACATCCCAAGAATTAAATAAAACATGCCCAATTTCCTAATTAGAATTCTTTTTTTTAATGCCATGGTTTTCTACTTCCCCGCTCCCATTAATCTTTCCTTATAACTCAGCTCTTTTTGTCCAGGAACTGACTTTATAGCCCTCCTTTGGCTCTAAAGATTCTGCATTTCTTGTACAAAAGCAATCAAAACTTGTTCTCGTGATTCAACTGGGCAGTGGAAAACCAAAACTGGGCTCATATATAATTGGTATGTTTTTTTTAATTGTTGAGTAGCTTTGAGAACTTTGTTTATTTTGGATGTGCAAGATAGCAGTGTATCTGATTGCACATGAAAACTACATTGGCCAGAATGGGGGAAAAATTGAAATTAGCAGAAGGGCAGTTTCTAAATAAGTGATTTTAAATCATGATAAGACACCGTGTCAACTTAAGTGCTGCAGAATTGATTTCTTTGAGAGTTAAGCCATTGATGTGCAAATAGTGACTTGCCTTTTATTTTACATTTTCTGTTTTTTAAAAAAAATGTGGTTTTGTCTTAATTTTTTTCTGTAGAATGTAGATCTTTCAGTAGAGAAATATCATTTTTTTTTCACCCCTCCACTGTTGGTCCATGTCTTGCCCAATTTCCCTGGTTAAGGTTAGCTGGAAACATGTCTCTGGCACCTTGACAATGCTATCTAACCGATTTGAGACAACTAGCAGATGTTTTGCTTTCAAAGCTAATTTTGAGTTGATTTCTTTGTCCATTTTTAAAAAAAAAAATGACTGCTTGAAGTAAGAAGTTTGCATTGAAGGAATGAGAGAGAATCTCTGACTAATTCCTTTGTACAGCTTCTTTGGAAAATACAAAACAGATCTTTCCACTTATTGGTTGGGATTTTGGCAAATACATGCTGAGCTCATGGAATAAATCTGACCTGTTACAATGATCATTTTTCTTGGCTTAAAAGACGGTCAGTGACCTGTCCATGCATCTACTTGCACATTATTTAATTTCCGTATTTTACTTCCTTACCGCCGTTCCCCCCCCACCACCCCCAACTGCACCTAATCTGTTTAATACTCATAACAGGTACAATTACAGTTGTGAAGTTGGGTTCTGCTGCTCTATGGCAGTATGTTGGAGTACCAACGTGCAGGAAGCTTCTGATTTTTAACACTTTACTAATTGACTCTGAACTGGTAACTTAAAAATTGGGAATTATTCAGACTTCCATGATCAGTGCTTTGATTTGTACTTGATGTGGGCGATGCTGGCAAGAACACATTGAGGCTTCCAGATTGTGCCTCAATGTGTTCTTGCCAGCATTGCCCACAGCGCTCAACACTTGGCTGCAGCCCACATTGTGGTAACAAGCCACTCATTTGTAAATACAACCACGAAGAAGGCGGCCCACACCCACCATTTCAGGGCAACTAGGATTGGGCTTTAAAAGCTGCCAATCTGGCTCAGCGGTTGCACTCTTGCCTCCAAGTCAAACGTTTGTGGTTTCAAGCCCCACTCCAAAAAACAGCACATATTCTAGACTAAAGAGAAAAAGATTAGTGAAGATAAATGTGGGTCCCTTACAGTCAGAATCAGGTGAATTTATAATGGGGAACAAAGAAATGGCAGACCAATTGAACAAATACTTTGGTTCTGTCTTCACTAAGGAAGACACAAATAACCTGGATATACTAGGGGACCGAGGGTCAAGCAAGAAGGAGGAACTGAAGGAAATCCTTATTAGTCAGCAAATTGTGTTAGGAAAATTGATGGTATTGAAGGCCGATAAATCCCCAGGGCCTGATAGTCTGTATCCCAGAGTACTTAAGGAAGTGGCCCTAGAAATAGTGGATGCATTGGTGGTCATTTTCCAACATTCTATAGATTTTGGATCAGTTCCTATGGACTGCAGAGTAGCTAATGTAACCCTACTTTTTAAAAAAGGAGGGAGAGAGAAAACAGGGAATTATAGACCGGTCAGCCTGACATTGGTGGTGGGTTAAATGTTGGAATCAATTATTAAAGATATAATAGCAACGCATTTGAAAAGCAGTGACAGGCGGTCCAAGTCAGCATGGATTTATGAAAGTGAAATCATGCTTGACAAATCTGCTAGAATTTTTTGAGGATGTAGAATGGATAAGGGAGCCAGTGGATGTGATGTATTTAGACTTTCAAAAGGCTTTTGACAAGGTCCTACACAATAGATTGGTGTGCAAAATTAAAGCACATGGTATTGCGGGTAATGTATTGATGTGGATAGAGAACTGGTTGGCAGACAAGAAGCGAAGAGTAGGAATAAATGGATCCTTTTCAGAATGGCAGGCAGTGACTAGTGGGGTACCGCAAGGTTCAGTGCTTGGACCCCAGCTATTTACAATATACATTGATTATTTAGACAAAGGAATTAAATGTAATATCTCCAAGTTTGCAGATGACACTAAGCTGGGTGGCAGTGTGAGCTGTGAGGAGGATGCTAAGGGGCTGCAGAGTGACTTGGGACAGGTTAGGTGAGTGGGCAAGTGCATGGCAGATGCGGTATAATGTAGATAAATGTGAGGTTATCCACATTGGTGGTTAAAAACAGGAAGGCAGATTATTAGCTGAATGGTGACAGTTTCGTAAAAGGGGAGGTGCAACGAGACCTGGGTGTCATGGTACATCAGTCATTGAAAGTTGGCATACAGGTACAACAGGCGGTGAAGAAGGCAAATGGCATGTTGGCCTTCATAGCTAGAGGATTTGAGTATAGGAGCAGGGAGATCTTACTACAGTTGTACAGGGCCTTGGTGAGGCCACACCTTGAAGATTATGTACAGTTTTGGTTTCCTAATCTGAGGAAGGATATTCTTGCTATTGAGGGAGTGCAGCGAAGGTTCACCAGACTGATTCCTGGGATGACAGGACTGACTTATGAAGAGAGACTGGATCAACTAGGCTTATATTCACTGGAATTTAGAAGAATGAGAGGGGATCTCATAGAAACACATAAAATTCTGACAGGATTGGACAGGTGAGATGCAGGAAGAATGTTCCTGATGTTGGGGAAGTCCAGAACCAGGGGTCACAGTCTAAGGATAAGGGGGAAGCCATTTAGGACCGAGATGAGGAGGAATTTCTTCACCCAGAGAGTGGTGAACCTGTGGAATTCTCTACCACAGAAAGTTGTTGAGGCCAGTTCGTTAGATATATTCAAAAGGGAGTTGGATGTGGCCATTATGGCTAAAGGGATCAGGAGTTTTGGAGAGAAAGCAGGAATAGGGTACTGAAGTGCATGATCAGTCATGATCATATTGAATGGTGGTGCAGGCTCGAAGGCCGAATGGCCTACTCCTGCACCTATTTTCTATGTTTCTATGTTAACAGTGCATTAATAAGAGGGTGTTGCATGAGCTGCCGCCTTTCGAATGAGATGGTAAACTTAGGCCTTGGCTACTCTCTCAATTTGATGTTCAAGATCCTCGGGCACTATTTGAAGATGAGCAAGTCATTTCTACTGGTGACCTCGCCAACATTTATCTGTCAGCATTCCTAAAACAGATTATCTGTTCATTTATCTGGTGTGCAAATTGGCTGGCACATTTTCCTACATTACAACAGTGATTACACTTTAAAATGTATTGACTGTGAAGTGATTTTGGATATCTTGAGGTTGTGAGGTGCTATACAACTGCAAGTTCTTTTCCTTTCTTGCCTGAGAATTTATTAAAGATTTTTTTTTTGTCAAGTGATCAACTATATTTAGCATCTGTAACAAAGTTAGTGGTGTATAAATGCAAATTCTTTTCTTGGAGACAATTCGACGACTTCTACATAAGCATTCATTCGATTTGTTATTGCATCAATTTGCTATTGTTTGATTTAGTGGGTTTAACAGACTGCTTTTACCTCTGGGACCTGGTTTAAATCCAGACCAGATTTATGGGATCAAAATCTCTCGTCTGGCTTTTGGAATTCAAAATGAAATAAGTCGGGGCAGTCTCATTTCAGAACTGCCCATAGTTTGACCGGGGTCAGCTCATTTGAATGCCCCTGCCAATGAGGGCGCACTGCTGAGACCTGCCATGCCAGCCAAATGAAAACAGGTGAACATAATGGCACTAAAGAATAAACAGCTGGAAATAAAAATGGGAGCAGCAAGTTTAAGCTGTGTAGCTTGGGGATGGTTGCTTTTAGGCATATTTAATTATCCAGAATTTTAAATTTAACAAGTGATCGGTTGATTTTGAACAACCTCCTTTCATAAATATTTTATTGAAAAAAAATAGCTGAAGAAAATGGATGAATCTCACCAAGAAGCCACAGAAAAGGAAGTAGAGAGGATCTTGGGACTATTGCAGGAGTACTTCAAATCTGACCGTGAGTATGGTACATGCAGCATTCTAACTGCTGGACCTGTGATACTATTCTTTAAAATTATGGAGTGACTCCTGCCAACGAACCGGAAGCTGTGCAGAAGCATTCTGCGCATAACTGTCAGATCCCAAATACAAAAAATAACGTTCAACACCAGACGGAGGATTTGAGAAGTGCTCTGGCTTCTTGGCTTTCTCACCAGCCCGCTCGCTTTCTGGCTTTTAAAAATTTTCCTGCCTTTCTCACCACCCTTCACAACTTAAAAAAATGTTCCCGGTTTTCTCAAAACCCATCTCCCTTCCTGGCTTCAAAAAAAAAATTCATGAACCCGCTCCCGTGACGAACCAGCAGCACGCATGCGCAGACCACTTCCAGTTTGTTGACAATAGTCGCATCCTTAAAATTAATACTAAAGATATACTTCTGAAACGATCTTTGACATTACTGTTGAAGGCAGAGTTTAAAGTTGTTGAGTGATGTAAAGTCGAGCTGTATTTTTTTTGAGACATCTGTAGCAGTAAATAGTTGATAAATGTACTTAAAGCTATTTCCAGCTTCTTAAAATCTAGACTTGCATATAGAACTTAGTTCCTGTAACTGTTGCCCTTTTTATCAATCTTTTTTCCTCACTCTTCTTAGTCACTCAATCAGTCGTCTATTCTAATCTAATTGTTCTATTCTTTGCCAGATGACCCTGCTCTTCCCACCTGATTCTAACTCGTTTAGCAAGAATGACTCCCCATCTTGCCTTGCTGCCAGCAGTGTGATTCTGCTGATGTAGCACACAGCTCCATTCCCCTACCACCACCACCAATAGAATAACAATGAGCCAACATAACCATGCACCTCAAGAATGAACCACTGAATTGTCAAGAAGGGCACTCGCAGAATAAGTAACATTCTGCATTCAGTATTTTATGGTGGGAACCAGCTGCTGCAGCCATTTTCTTTATCCTGTCTTCCTCAGCATTTCTGTCAAATACTTGGACAGTTATCTCTGACCCATGTACCCACTTACTCACAGGTACAACTTATCTGACTCATAGCACATCAAACTACTTCTGTATCTGAATACACTCCTGTGCCATTGTTCACACAATACAACAAAAACTTTTATCTAACCATGTATAATTGACTCATCTTCCTCTTCATTCACTCCACCGCACTCCCACTTTGTCATCAATAACATCCATTTTGCTTGTGAGCAACGCCATCAAGTGGCACATTTCAGTATATCAATATATTATTGGCTATCCAGGCACTTTTGCAGCTTTTCTTTTTTGCTGATTTCCACTGCAATCTGACGGCATTTGCTCAACCAGAAAGTGCATTTAAATAGATTTATAGGATTAAGATTTGATGAGATAATGTCATCAGAAGATATTAATTTCTCGAATGCATTATCTTTTACAGCTGAAACGCCAATCAATTTCTTTGACTTTGTAATTGATCCACATTCTTATTCACGGACTGTGGAGAACATTTTCCATGTCTCCTTCATTGTGAGAGTAAGTATTGCATAAAGCAATTGACGTGAATTGCAACCGTTTGCACTAAAATGCCCCTTCCGCAAATTGTATATTAAGCATTGTGTGTAAGAGAGAAGAATGTATCTTGCAACAGGGATGCTTTTTTCCCTTTCTCCTGATGTGTAAAGGTCTTGCTGGGGTGTAGTCCCATGAGTGTTGGTCATCATGTATTACCTCACGATGATATTCATAGGCTATTCATTCGTGGGTATGTCATGGCTGGGCCTAGATCTGCCTTTATCTGATAATTTTACATAGGCAATTTCAACAGAGGTCATTGGTTTTGCTTCTGATCACTATCCCTTCTCTAGCCCAGAAGTGCAGAAGCCAATTGTAGCATCCCTCTTGCTGTCCCAGCTGAGATAAGCTCACTCAGTACAGATTGGGGAATTGTCTGTCTTTCTGTGTGTCTCATCAAAATAATAAAATTAGGATAAGTGCCAGTGCTGTGCTTCCTAAGGATCTATATTTCTAAAGCAAAATAATAAAAGTTAATTGCGAAACTTCCTGACTGCACCTAATGCTGTATTTATATTGGAGCTATTGGTCTCAGACCAGTATTGTTTCCAGCTAGGTAGTACCTTGCACATGCTTTTCGATGTGGTTACACATATGCTTCCACTAAGTTCTCTTCAACCATGGTTAAATGTTTAGGGAGCATGGATGGACTCATTGACACTCTCGACATTTTTTGTTTAATTACCTTATGTGTTCAAGGGACTTTGTGTACATTTATTAAACATGGTCCGATGATCCACTGGAGTTGCACTTTATGATGTGAGACACTCTTCTAAAGAGTCTGTCGCCTCTTGTGTTTGGAGTTGGATCCGGTCCCAACTCCTAAGTTATTAGCTACTATTTAAAATTACCAAATATTGTCTTTTCAGGATGGTTTTGCAGCCATTGGGCTTGACCAAGACAAGTTACCGATCATTGGTAAGTTGCTCCAGAGATTCGTCTCCTTTCTTTTATAGCTGTTCTCAACATGCTACCAGAACCTTAATGGGGACTAATGTGTAGCCCATGCATAACCGGACTCTTGTCTTCTTAAAACAAAAAATAAATAAATCCCACGGCACTATTCGGAGAAGAGCAGGGGTGTTCTCCTGGTGTCCTGGCCAATAGTTATCCCTCAACTAACATCACTAAAACACATTATTTGGTCATGTATCTCATGTCTGTTTGTGAGATCTTGCTATGCACAAGTTGTCTGCAGCAGGTGTTGGGTGTCCTGGGGTTGTGAACTGTGCAGTACAAATGCAAGTCATTTCCCTTTTCCTTTTATACTTTAAAGCCATCACAAGAATTTTAGCATCAATCATTAACTGTGACTTGAACAGCATAGTATGTAACACTAGGAAGGAGTTATTAAGTGTTCAAGCTGCCACTAACTGGCATACGCAAAACATAAATTGTAATAAGGGTCTGAAATAATAACTTTTATTTATATAGTGCCTTTAACATAGTAAAACGTCCCACGACGCTTCACAACAGTGTTACAAGATAAAACATAAATTTGACACCGAGCCACAAAAGAAGAAATTAAGGCAGATGACCAGAAGCTTATTTAAAGATTTTAAGGAGTGTCTTAAAAGAGGAAAGAGAAGTAGAGGGGCGGAGAGGTTTCGGGAGGGAGTTCCAGAGCTTGGGGCCAGGCAGCTGAAGGCACATCCACCAATGGTTGAGCAGTTATAATGAGGGATGTTCAAGAGGCCAGAATTTGAGGAGCACAGACATCTTGTGGGGTTGTGAGGCTGAAAAAGATTACAGAGATAGGGAGGAGCGAGGCCATGGAATGATTTGTAAACAAGGATGAGAATTTTGAAATCAAGGTATTGTTTAACTGGGAGCCAATGTAGGTCAGAGAGCATGAGTGATCTTGACGGTGCGAGTTAGTACAGGGGCTGCTGAGTTTTGGATGACCTCAAGCTACGTAGTCTGGAATGTGGGAGGCCAGCCAGGAGTGAGTTGGAGTAGTCAAGTCTAGAGGTAACATATGTTTTTAATAATAGCCAGTGGGCAAGGTGTTGGAAAGTTGTCACTATTCAAGAACTTGGCAAGGCTCAGTGCCTTCAACAACAACTTGCATTTATATAGCACCTTTAATGTAGTAAAACGTCCCATGCAATATTCCCTGTAATTTTTTTGGGTGCGCGGCCCTTTTAAGTGGCTGCATTGTCCATTCAAATCTTCACACATGCGCGGTTTCTCCCATGCAAAAGCCATTGTAAAAACCCATCTGATTCACTAATGTCCTTTAGGGAAGGAACTTACCCAGTCTGATCTATACGTGACTGCAGACCCACAGCAATGTGGTGGACTCTTAGCTGCCCTTTGAAATGGCCGAGCAAGCCACTCAGTTGTACCAAACCACTACATGGACTGCAGCGGTTCAAGAAGGTGGCTCTCCACCACTTTCCCAAGAGCAATTAGGGATGGGCAATAAATGCTGGCATTGCCAGCGACACCCACATCCCATGAACGAATAAAAAAAAAATACAAACCCGAGCCTCAACCTGATTGCAAAAGTGTAATCTTTTCTCACTTCTCACACAAGCTGGTCTTTTGGCCTCCAATTGAGATAGACAATTGGTAATGAACTGTGAGCAGTTTTGTTATTTGGGGCTGCAGCTTTTGAGATCTTATGGATTATCTTGCTCTTGAGTTGAGACTGCCTCATAAACACTTAATGCATGAAGTAGATTTTAATCGAATCCATCTGAACATCTGAACAAATTCAAACCTAAGTCACACAGTGTCTATTGGTCAGTATTTGTCAGTGCATATGAAATGCAAAAATAACAATTTGTGGGTATCCATGTATCATCAAAGGAAATTTGTATTTTTGTGTGATCTTTTTAGAGCCAGTAAATGAAGGTGTGGATAATGAAAGGCCACAACAACAAAGGCAACAAACAGTAATTTGTTTGAGTCAACAGGAATGGAAGGTAGGTATAGTAACTAAAATCATACTACTGGAAGCTTTCAACCAAATTATGTTAAGGGAGCCTTTATTTTATATTATCCTGTTGCAATTTAATGGTTTTGCTTAGTTTTTCAAAGCTGTCCATATGCCAGTGTATAATGACAAGTGAATGTCTTAAATTGTTGGATAACATACTCGCTTATTCTAACTGATTCTGTTGCTATATTTGAATCTGTAAAATACTGTCCCAGACCTCGGGTGCTCTGATGTTCTGCTTGGGAGCAGCAGGAGAAAAATAACTTGTGTTAAGGAAGTGGTATTGAAATGAGAGCATATTGCAATGTACGTTGTGGAGCAGGCGGAGGATGATGTACTTTTGGGGGCATCCAGAACTGAGGAGGACGCTCCAAAGACCCTCACGGTTGACAGTGTCAAAGGCCTTTGTAAGGTCGAAGAAGGCCATGTATAAGGGCTGGCGCTGTTCCCTACATTTTTCCTGCAGCTGTTGCACTGCAAAAATCATATCCGTTGTGCCCCGTAGGGGACGAAATCCGCACTGTGACTGGGAGGAGCTCCTCAGCCACAGGGAGAAAACGGTTGAGGATTCTAGCGATGACTTTCCCAGTGGCTGATAGCAGGGAGATTCCTCTGGTTGCTGCTGTCTGTTTAAGGATCACTGCCTGCTCCACGACGACATGCAGGCCATGATCCTTACCAACATATCCATCACACACCTAATCCACGTCCAGACCGGGGTCAAGCAGGGCTGCGTCATCGCCCCAAACCTCTTGTTAATCTTCCTCGCTGCCATGCTCTACCTCACATTCGACAAGCTCCCCGCTGGAGTGGAACTAAACTACAGAACCAGTGGGAACCTGTTCAACCGTCGCCGTCTCCAGGCCAGGTCCAAGACCACTCCAACCTCTGTCGTCGAGTTACAGTATGTGGACGACGCCTGCATCTGCGTACTGTATCACATACAGAGGCTGAACACCAGGACATACTCGACGTATTTACTGAGGCGTACGAAAGCATGGGCCTTACGCTAAACATCAGTAAGACAAAGGTCCTCTACCAGCTTGTTCTCGCCGCACAGCACTGCTCCCCCAGTCATCAAGGTCCACAGCGCGGCCCTGGACAACGTGGACCATTTCCCATACCTTGGGAGCCTCTTATCAACAAGAGCAGGCATTGACGACGCGATTCAACACCACCTCCAGTGCGTCAGTGCAGCCTTCGGCCGCCTGAGGAAGAGAGTGTTTGAAGACCAGATCCTCAAAACTGCCACCAAGCTCATGGCCTACAGGGCTGTAGTAATACCCGCTCTCCTGAATGGCGCAAAAACATGGACCATGTACAGTAGACACCAAGTCGCTGGAGAAAGACCACCAACGATGTCTCCGCAAGATCCTACAAATCCCCGAGGAGGACAGACGCACCAACGTTAGCGTCCTCGTCCGGGCCAACATCCGCAGCGTTGAAGCACTGACCACACTTGATCAGCTCCACTGGGCAGGCCACATAGTTCGTAAGCAAGCGCTCGACTCGGAACTCCTTCACAGCAAACGAGCCAAAGGTGGGCAGTGGAAACGTTACAAGGACACCCTCAAAGCTTCCCTGATAAAGTGCAACATCCCCACTGACACCTAGGAGTCCCAAAGACTGCCCTAAGTGGAGAATGTGCATCTGGGAGTGCACTGAGCACCTCTAGTCTCGTCGTCGAGAGCATGCAGAAATCAAGCGCAGGCAGCGGAAAGAGCGTGCAGCAAACCAGTCCCACCCACCCCTTCCCCCAACGACTATCTGCCCCACCTGTGACAGAGACTGTAGTTCTCGTATTGGACTGTACAGCCACTTAAGAACTCATGTTAAGAGTGGAAGCAAGTCTTCCTTGATTCCGAGGGACTGCCTATGATGATGATGATGATGATGATGATGATGATGATGATGATGCAATGAATGTTGACCATTACAATTGACCCTGTTGTGTCTGGAAACTCAGAAATTCTGATATGTCTAGTTAATCAAGCTATTTGTATAAGCTGAACATTTTTATGATTTGGTTTAGGTGCCTATTTCGCCCCAAATTACATTCAGATATATGTTCCACCAATAGTTTTAAAACTTATTAATCATAGTCAACTGATTAGAAAAATATTAGCTGCTAAATTGTACTTATAATAAACATACATTTTCTCTTTTACAGGAAATAATTGATACATTTGAAATAGCAGATGCCATGATACCAGCATCCAGCCAAGGAGACTGATTGCATTACTTTATATATTTAATGTATGTAGCCTTTTAAAATCTTCAGTTGTTTTTGAAGTGTGCCATTCAGACTACTTACTAATTTGTCATATCTGCAAAAATTAGCTTGTAAAGGAAAATCCGTGTTTCCTATAGACTGAAGCTTGACCTTGTGTTTGGGATAGTGGGCTGGGCAATGAACCTTTTACAATTTGATTGTGCATTGAAAATAGTACAGAATTGCACCATACACTCCTGATTTCATCAAACAGGCGCAAAAGCACGATCCCAACAGACCCCATAGCACATGCTAAACTCATTCATGTTTTTATTGAGATGTGAAATAGTACAGAAGCACTACCATTACACTGCCAGCTAGATCAGCTGACTCTGCAACCACTGTACAATCTGAGCTAGCTAACTGTTATCTAGTGGATCTCCTGTGGCATTGGCTATGAAAAATAAGGACAAGTAAGTTTCCCTTGGTGCGCTCGTGATGCTGTACGTAGAGGTGTGGGGATCTTTTTCACAACATCAATAATTTAAAAAAAATTTAATGATAGATGCAGTAATTGTGATTAAAGTCCAGATTAACTGAAATTAAAAACTTTATTTGCAATAATTTTTTTTTAAGGACTTGACAGCCCGACTCTTTTTCTTTACGGCCTTGTCTATTTGTAGTGTCACCTTTACAATGACTTGTGTACCTGTACATCAAGGTTCCTCTGCTCCATTTAAAATCTTAAATTTGTAGTATACGTCCCTTCCCCATTCTTAGTTTACATTGTTTTAAATATGCCCATCCTCCTGCCAGCCTGTCTATGTCCTCAGCACAATTTTTCACACTCCAATTTGATGGCAACAAATTTCAAGATTGTTCTGTCCTGTAATTTGCATTTATTTTTATAAAAATTCCTAACAATTTATTTTACTTTTACAGATGCCTTATACAAAATCCCTACAAGAAATGGAAGATGTGATCTTGCAGAAATGAGGATTATTTTGTACATACGGCTTCTGAAGTTTATACAGCAATGTAATAGATGCTAATATCTTCCTTTGTGTATTTTTCAGTTCTATTTTTGAAAATCACAGTTACTTTTTGCCTCGAAGTAGTTGTGCATTTAATTATTTTTTTGGAAATAAATGGTTCAAATTTCTTATTGCTGATTGTTATTTTATAAAAGAATCCATGAGCAAAGTTATGTACTGATAATAGGGTTAGAATTAAATGTTTTGTTAGTAATTTTGTACATGTACTTGAGTGGAAACGTACATTAGTATCCCTGTTCTTGGCAAGTAACTGCTTGAATTTACTAAATTCACAAATAGTCACAAATATATTTGAAAAAGTTCACATAAAATTGTACAGAATACCCAGCATAGAATTTACAGTATACCTGGGCTGGTGCTTGTTCTTCAACGAGAGCTGCCTCCTCTTCCATTTTCCTGGCCTTATAAATACTGATCCGATTCCCATTTTACATGGGATGGGGGGGATTTTAACCGCCCAAAATGGATGGGTTCGGGTCGAGTGAGAAGTTAAACATTTTTAGAATTTCAAACCCACCCACCTGGTTTTAACTGAGGCAGGATGGGGGGGGGCAGGTGACTAATCCGCTCTCAGAAGGTGAGTCAGTTGGTAAAACCTTTTAAGGAGGCTGTGTGCCTCCATTTTAACAACCTATTTATTTTTAACTCATTTCGGCTGGGTTTCCCAGGTCTTGGGGGAAACCAGGCGGGTAAAAGGCGAGATACGGCGGATCCAGAAGGCAAATGCCTTTACTGTGTTGCTTGTGGGCAAGGAGGAGCAGGAGTGTTTCCCTCAGCACAACAAGCTTACCTATAAACCCGCCCCATCCTCAACAGTTGGACCCCCTGATAATCTCTCCATACTTGCTCCTCTGCTGCAGGCTTTCCCACGCGACAGGCTGTCAATCAGGCTGGCTGTCGGGCAGGAAACGTGGAAAAAAAATTAAGGCGTCTTGCAGTAAAAAATTGCAAGCCTTTCGAGAAACCTGTACTTCCAGATTTCCCATCCATAACTCCTCCCCTGCTCCAAACGTGTAGCCCCGTAAATATCGACACCACAGTGTCTGCTCTCAGCCATTTCAACCATTCTATAATGTAATAATCCCCTGCAAAAACTTTTGTTTTTCTAGTGATAATCCTGAGTCTCTGTTTCACCAACCAATAGAAACAATCTTTCACTATTGACTCTCAAAAACCTTTCAGAATTTCAAAACCACCGTTGATTTTTTCTTATCCTTGTATGTTCCAGTGGCAAAGACTACTTTTTGAGTCTTCATAATGACAATCACTCATTCTTGGTATTATTGTAATTAATTTTTACTGCATCTTTTCCATAGCTCCAAAATGTACTTAAAATTGCTTTCTGCCGTGAACTGTAGCTGCCACATATGCCCCGCTGGTCACCTACCCCTGCAATCTTTGTGCTCATCTTCACAATTTTCCATTCCCTCTAATTTGCTATCAGCAAACTTCAGTATCGTTCTTGAGCCTATGTCCTAATTATTTTAAATATGGGCACAAAATTATATTAAAATGACAATACCCAATACCACTAATCTGGAAAAAAAAACATCTATTTAACCACAATTTTTGCTTTCTGTCCCTTTACCATACTTCTGTGTGGCTACATTATTTTTAACACTTGCTTTAATCTTCATAACTGGTATTTACTGATAACTTACAAAATGTTTTTATAAAAATCCGTATGTACAGTAGATACATTCTATGTATCTATACACTGATTTTCCACAAAATGCAATTAAATTGATCTCAAATGCCTGATTAGCCGAAAGCTATAATTATTCACCAATTTCATCTGGTATTGCGAACTGGAAATTTGCCCACTATGGAGCTGAAACTGTTAATTTCTTGTTACACTGTTTTTGTTGTTGTATACCACTATATAATCACGGTGCTGCAGTAGATTGAGAACTTTGATGAATGTACCAAGACAATCTTTAGTCACTCACTTTATTCACATTGCTCGACCTGGAAGTTGCTATTTTTTTTTCCATGATCAAACTTGGAATCGCAGGCTGCTTTTCATGGTCTGCAAGAAAAATGAATTCTGACTAAATAGTTCGTCCACTAACTTTCTAAATTAATGTACCATTTTTTCACCAAATACACAGAATGTCAGGGATATGGTTGCCTTGGTATTCCAATTGGTTGAAACGTGGTGCTTTTTCTCAAGTATGACCTTACCGCATCGCCAGTGGTAGCCATGGTGACTTGTTTACCATATAGAAATAACACGTAAACTAGTAGGGAAATTTGTGTCATGGAATTTTTCTTGCTTGCCAATTTTCTTTCCGGCCTCCTAGAGGGCTGGATTTTTGGGTTTGGGAGTTTTTGGGCAAAAACGTAAACAATACGTGAAAATTACCATTTTTGCTGCGCTACCGATTTTAGGCTGAACGTTCTGCCTTTGGGGTCGCATCGCAAAGGGAGGTATTGCACAATTATTCACGGTGCAAAACGTGATCCTTGCCAACTTTAGTGTGGGGCTGGGAGCGCTGCGAGAGTCCTTGGAAGGGGGAAAAAAAAATTCCAGAAACATTACCAAGACCGTTGCCTAATAAATCGCTGCAAAAAAATTAAAATAATAAAAACTTTAACTTACCTTTTTTTGCAGGTTTTCTAACTTGCCACTGCTGGCAGGACTGCACTAACAGGTTTTACCTGTTATTCTGGGCGCGGCGTATGGGTCGGGAGTGTGACGAAACTCGGATGGTAACACAATCCGCGTCATTGCACGTCCGGCGCAGAGCTCGGCGGTGGTACTTCCCATCGCCACATCAAATGAGCCGAGGATCGCACCCGGGTTTTGTGACCGGGTTTTCACTGCGGAGGGTCAAAACATGGCGAAAACCTGGTCGCAAACTCCTCGAAAATCCAGCCCATTGACTCCATGTTTGATTGATGCACAAGTTTTAGTAACTCAAATGGAGGTTATCCATCCAAGCATCAGCAGTGAGCATCTGCGTGCTATTATTGGGAAGAAAGGTACACGTTACAGTGCCTTAAACTGGTGTTCTTGCTGCAATCTGCTAACTCAAGAGATAGAAGTCAAACCCAGGATTATCAGTTCTATATGTCTTTACTCACGAGTCCTTTGAGGACACCACCCCAATGAGTTTTTTTAGTGACATAGATGATTAAATTGTTATGTATGTAACCCTAAGCAACCTGTATCATACTGCCACCAAAGGGCCTAGCTGTTGGAGTCCCAAGGGATCCCAGCAACCCTTGAGAGCATTGTATACAAGCAAGCCTCCCATGCTGTACCAGCACTCTGGAATTTAAATAAAGGAGCTAAGGTCACACTTACTGTCTACAGTACTCAGCTGCATCACTTTGTTATGAGCTTAACAATTGGCAACGAGATAACAACCACGCAAAAATGCAAAGAACTGTTGGTATCCTAGAGAAATTCTCAGAAGGGAGGCCTGCGTGTAGCGACTCGACCAATACTTCGTGGCCAATGAGCTGGAAGGGGACAAGAATGCTGCCAAATGAAGGGCAATGCTCCTTACTGTCTGTGGGACAACAACCTATGGCCTCATGAAGAATCGTCTAGCTCCGGTGAAACCAACAACCAAATCCTATAAAGAATTGTGTACGCTGGTCCGGGAGTACCTAAATCCGAAGGAAAGCGTTTTGATGGCAAGGTCTTGATTCTACATGTGTCAACAGTCTGAAGGCCAGGAAGTGGCAAGCTACGTCGCCAAACTGAGGCGCCTTGCAGGACATTGCGAATTCAATGGATTCCTGGAGCAAAAGCTAAGAGACTTTTTTATGCTTGGCATTGGCCATGAGATTATCCTTCGCAAACTATTGACTGTTGAAACACCGAATCTGAGCAAAGCCATAACGATAGCCCAGGCATTTATGTCCACCAGCGATACCACCAAACAAATTTCACAGCATAAAGAGGTTTCAGCTAGTACTATACACAAAGTAACGTCTTTTTCAGGCAGGAATGCATATGGCAGAACGCAAAGGCTGCAGCTGCACGACCTCAAATGACCCAGAGTCCGCCATCAATCATTCATGCGAGACACCTTGTTGGCATTGGTGATCATCGAGCCCATCAATGCCGCTTCAAACACTATGCGTGCAAAGGCTGTGGAACAATGGGACACCTCCAGCAAATGTGCAGACAAGCTGCAAACCCTGCAAACCACCACATTGCAGAGGAAGATAAATCCATGGTGGATCAGGCTGAACTAGAGACTCGAACCGAGGAGGCAGAAGTGTATGGGGTACATACCTTCACCACGGAATTTTCACCACGGAATTTCCACCGATCATGTTAAAAGTTGAACTGAATGGAATTCCAGTATCCATGGAACTGGACACAAGTGTGGATCAGTCTCTCATGAGCAAAAAGGCCTTCGACAGGTTGTGGTGCAACAAGGCACACAGGCCCAATCTTTGCCCCATTCATACCAACCTAAGAACTTACATCAAAGAGCTGATTCCTGTTATTGGCAGCGCAGAAGTAAAAGTCTCCTCTGATGGAGCAGTGCATGAACTCCCACTATGGATTGTACCAGGAGATGGCCCCACACTGTTCGGCAGAAGTTGGCTGGGAAAAATCCGCTGGAACTGGGATGACATCCGAGTGCTCTCGTTCGATGACGACACCTCGTGCCCAGGTTCTGAGCAGGTTCCCATCGTTGTTTGAGCCAGGCATTAGAAGTTTCTTGGGGGCGAAGGTGCAAATCCACTTGGTTCCTGGTACACAACCCATCCACCACAAGGTACGGGCGGTACCATATATGATGCGAGAAAAAGTAGAAATTGAGCTGGACAGGCTGCAACGAGAAGGCATCATCGTGCCGGTGGAGTTCAACGAGTGGGCCAGTCCGATTGTTCCGGTTCTCAAAGACAATGGCATGGTCAGAATTTGTGGGGACTATAAAGTAACGATTAACTGTTTTTCGCTACAGGACCAGTACCCGCTACCCAAGTCAGACGACCCATTTGCGACACTGGCTGGAGGAAAGACGTTCACCAAGTTGGACCTGACCTCGGCCTACATGACGCAGCAGCTGGAGGAATCGTCGAAAGGCCTCACCTGCACAACACGCACAAAGGTCTGTTCATCTACAATAGATGCCCATTTGGGATTCGATCAGCCGCGGCAATTTTCCAAAGGAATATGGAGAACCTGCTAAAGTCGGTTCCGCGCACCGTGGTTTTCCAGGACGACATACTGGTCACAAGTTGGGACACCATCGAACACTTGCAGAACCTGGAAGAGGTTCTAAGTCGGCTAGAGCGCGTGGGACTCGGGTTGAAACACTCGAAGTGTGTTTTCCTGGCACCAGAGGTCGAGTTCTTCGGGAGAAGAATTGCGGCAGACGGCATCAGACCCACCGACGCCAAGACGGAGGCCATCAAGAACTCACCAAGACCACAGAACGTGACGGAGCTGCGGTCGTTCCTGAGACGACACAACTATTTTGGTAATTTTCTACCCGGGTTAAGCACCTTGCTAGAACCCCTACATGTGCTACTACACAAGGGAGATAACTGGGTATGGGGGAAATCACAAGAGGCTGCTTTTGAGAAAGCCTGAAATCTGTTATGTTCCAACTAACTGCTTGTTCTGTATAACCCAGATAAACGATTAGTGCTAGCTTGTGATGCATCTTCATACGGGGTCGGGTGTGTGTTACAACAAGGTAACGAATCGCGAACATTGCAAACGGTCGCCTATGCATCCAGGAGTTTGTCCAAGGCCAAAAGGGCTTACAGCATGCTTGAAAAAGAAGCTCTGGCATGCGTTTTTTGGGTGAAAAAAATGCACCAATATCTGTTTGGTCTCAAGTTTGAGCCAGAAACTGACCATAAGCCGCTCAGATTGCTATTCTCAGAGAGCAAAGGGATTAACACCAATGCCCCTGCCCGCATCCAAAGATGGGCGCTCACACTGTCTGCATACAACTATGTGATCCGCCACAGACCAGGCACAGAGAACTGCGCTGATGTTCTCAGTCGCCTACCATTGCCCACCACTGGGGTGGAAATGGCACAGCCTGCAGACTTGCTCTTGATGATGGATGCATTCGAAAACAAAAAGTCACCCGTTCTGGCCCACCAGTTCAGGACCTGGACCAGCCAGGATCCTTTATTGTCCCTGGTTAAAAAAAACTGTGTCTTCCATGGGAGCTGGTCCAGCGTCCCAGCAGAGATGCATGAAGAGATCAAGCCATTGCAGCGGCGCAAAGATGAAATGTCCATAGGAGGACTGTCTTTTGTGAGGTAATCGCGTGGTTTTGCCAAAGAAAGGCAGGGAAACGTTCATACGCGACCTACACAGTACCCACCCAGGCATAGTAATGGTGAAAGCTATAGCCAGATCCCATGTGTGGTGGCCCGGCATCGACTCATACATAGAGTCATGCGTGCGCCAATGCAACATTTGCTCTCAACTGAGCATTGCACCCAGAGAGGCACCGCTAAGTTTGTGGTCATGGCCCTCCAAACCGTGGTCTAGGATCCACGTTGACTTTGTGGGCCCATTTCTAGGCAAAATGTTGTTGATTGTTGTGGATGCTTATTCAAAATGGATTGAATGTGTAATAATGTCTGTAAGCATGTCCACTGCCATCATTTATAGCCTCCGAGGCATGTTGCCACGCACCGCCTGCCTGATGTCCTTGTCAGCGACAAAGGGCTGTGCTTTACCAGTGCTGAATTCAAGGAATTCATGACCCGCAATGGGATCAAGCACGTCACATCTGTCCCGTTGAAGCCTGCATCCAATAGCCAGGCAGAACGGGCAGTCCAAACCATCAAGCAAAGCTTGAAACATGTGTCGGAAGGCTCCCTGCAGACCCGCCTGTCCCGAGTCCTGCTCAGCTACCGCACCAGACCCCACTTGCTCACTGGGGTCCCCCCAGCCGAGCTGCTCATGAAAAGGGCGCTCAAAACAAGGCTCTTTCTTGTCCACCCTGATCTCCATGATCATGTCGAGGGCAGGCGGCATCAACAAAGCATACACCATGAAACTTGTCACGCGATATTGAAGTCAATAAACCTGTATTTGTACTCAACTATGGACATAGTCCCAAAGGGCTTGCTGGCACTATAATAGCCAAAGAAGGGAGTAGGGTGTTTCAGGTCAAACTGGCCAATGGACTAACTTGCAGAAAGCATTTGGAACAAACAAAACTGCGATTCACAAACAGCCACGAGCAACCTGAAGAGGACACCACCAATTTCGACCCGCCAACACACACACAAGTGGCAACATGGTTGACCGCGAAGCTGAACTCACCATCCCAGCAGCCCGGCAAGGCCAGCTGCCCAGCAGCCCCAGCGAAGAACCAACCAACTCACCCACAACCGAGACGATCGACAAGAGAGCGAACAGCCCCAGATTGTCTCACCCTGGTGTACTATTGACTTTGGGAGGGAGTGATGTGATGTATGTAACCCGAGACAACCTGTATCATAACGCCACCAGAGGGCCTACGTGTTGGAGTCCCAAGGGATCCCAGCTTCCCTTGGGAGCATTGTATATAAGCAGACCTCCCATGCTGTACCAGCGCTCTGGAGTTTAATTAAAGGAGCGAAGGTCATACTTATTCACTGTCTACAGTACTCAGTTGCTATGAGCATAACAAAAATAACTTAGCATTTTTTATGAAGGTGTTGGGAGACATCTGTGACATTGGAACCAGTCTTCACTTCAACATGTTTTTATTTAATACTTGTTAAAATTACTTGCCTAATATATGGTCTAAACAGAATACAGTATATGTGGGACATGGTGCCATTACAGAATCAGAAAAGAGGATTATTTCCCACTGATATTTCCGTATTCATTTATTTTATTTTGTACTTTGTTGTAGATCTCTTGTACTTGATTATTTTAATGTATTGATTTGTAATAACTAAACGTAGGTAAGAAATAGCCACTACAGAATGCAAAACAGTCTATTTGATATTTAGACCAATTACAAGCATTTCAAAACTTTGGTTGCATTTAGCTTTTGACAGAACAAGTACACAGGAAAATGTTTAATGCTGATGAGGTCACAGGTGAATTTTGATTGCTCCAGAACTAGTTGTCAGGATCATTTAATTTGGATCACTACCAGTTCATCTGCTGTTCTAATAGCAACCTTACTATTTGATTTATAAAGGCCAATGTGATAATTCTGAGCTATTTGTATAGAGAAACTTTGGAAAAATAGGACTGTTCTCCTTGGAACAAAGAAGGTTAAGAGGTGAGTGAATAGGGGTTTTCAATGAGAGGTTTTGACAGTCAATGGAAAAAAATATTTCCTCTGGCAACTGGGCCAATAACTAGAGGTCATGGATTCAAAATTATTGGAAAAAAATCAAGGGGGAAGATGAGAATTTTTTTCACTTGAGTTGTTGGGATCTGGAGCGCTCTACTTGAAGAGGTTGTGGAAACTGATTTCATAAATAATTAAACAAGAATTGGATAGGTACTTGAGAATGAGCAACTTACAGGGTTACTGACAAAAAAGCAGAGATGTGGGACTGCTCTTTCAAGACCCAGGACAGGCACGGCGGGCAGAATGGCCTACTGTACTGTAAGTTTCTACAAATGCTATAAAAGTAAACGAGGTCATCCAAAACTCTGCTGCCTGTGTCCTAACCCGTACCAAGTCCCATTCATGAAACAGTCCAGTGCTCACTGACCTACATTGGCTCCTGGTTAAGCAAAGGCAATGCCTCAATTTTAGAATTCTCATTTTTAAATCCATGACCTCTCCCCTTCCCATTTCTGTAATCTCCTTGGGCCCCATAACCCTCCAAGATAACTGCCCTAATGGCTTAGTATCAAATACTGCTTTATAATGGTCAGGTGAAGCATATTGGATGTTTTACTATGTGAAAGGCGCTATATAAATACAAGTTGTTGTTCTGCACCCTGTGCGACAGACCAAAAATGACTACATTTTGCCTAGTCGAAAGTAAGACAATGAAGGGAATTAAGTAAAAGTTGGACACATCTGCAATACTGGTCCAGCAAGTCTTCCCAGACTGCCGATGATGACTGGTCCAGTCAACAAGATTGACTTGATTATAAATGACTAACGACGAGGCAAAATAGCACAACTGTCATGTTTACACACTTTTATAGGCGGAGTTTAGTTGGTGACAGTGTGTAAGACAATTAAAACTACTTGTACCTTTAAAAAATATTGAAAAGGTGAAAAAGGACTGGCAACCTTGCACTTTAGTGAGTAAATATACGTCACCGCTTTGTGGTTTTTCAGCCTCTTACCCGGTTGCTAGAGTTTTTTTTAATAGTGTTTGAAGACTGGTAAAGAAGCGCATCAGCTTTGCAAACGAGCATTATTGCTTGGAGTTGGCATGTGACTTGGAGTTACCAGTTTTTATCCCGTAAAGCCTGGTGTCGGTTACAAATGTTAATGTCCTAAAACGTTGCCGTTGGATTGAACGAGGTCAAACAAACGACATGGGATGTATTCAATCGTGGAATATAAAGGTTTCAAGTCCTACTATCGTTGTGGATATTGTGGCTCAGACGATGGCAAGGAGTCCACGGGTAAGTCAGATAATCAACACGGCCGTGTATTTGAGAGTGAACCCTTTCCGAGTGTAAGCTTCCGGTGCCGCATGAACTGCTTCAACAAATAACTTTGTGTCCGAGGCTTTGCAGCAAGTGTAGGCCTCTGTATATCGAACCACTTTTGCAAGATCGCTCTGATCCAGCACCTTTTTTGCTCCGAAACTAAACATTAAAAATGTAATATTTCAATCATGTAATTAATGTCGTTTTAATTTTTATTTTAAAACCCAGGCACGAGCCCTACATAGGAGCTTGATCACAACATCAAGGATTCTGGCTGCGTCAGTATGGGTGGGGTTTTACTCCAGGAACATTTTCATTTTATACATATATATATATATATATATATAAACATATAGATGGTAAATATATCACAGAGTGCAGGCGCCTGATAGGCTGTCCCCTCCTGGACCGTTAAAGTGCTCCACGTAAAAATAACGATCACAAAAGTGGAAAACGGGGAGTTGAATGCAGCAACTTGAATTGACAACTGACCACATTGTACACATTCTTGTTGTAAAGTACATTTTGAACAGCGGTGCTCTGCTGTCCTTTCACTCTTGAGAAGATGTTTTATCTGTGCGCAAAATAACAAGAAATCGAGCAGCTCACACCCCGCGAAATGGAGGGCACGCTGTGGGTGCACAGGTGCGCCGGCGCCGTTGTCTCCTCATTGGTCGGCGGGTGGGCGGGCGCCAGTGCTGCTGTCTTCTCATTGGTGGCGGACGCCAGAGCCGCTGTCACCTCATTGGTTTGGGGGCAGGCGCCCGCTCCGCTGTCTCTTCATTGGTCGGCGGGCGGGTGCGTGCCGTGGGCTTGGTAACAGCTGTTGAGTAACATGGCCGCCAACGGCGGTGGAGGAGTTGCTAGTATCGTCGAGTACTTCATTGAGGATGACGGTTATAAGTGCGGCTACTGCAAGGGGACCAACAGCAACTACTCCAAGGGTGAGAGAAACCGCCCCGGGGAAAGATCCGGGGTAATGTTTGGATGCAACTAAAAGGATGAGGGGCAAATAGAGCAGGATGTTTATGTATAGAGGCGGGACCAGGCCTCCTGTGCTGCAGATTGATGAAAGTAGAAAAACAGCGGAAGCCCACGGGACTGGGGCAGGTTCACAATTACACCTTCCCCAATCAGTGATACTCAAGTAGAGAAGGAGGAAGGCCTTTGATTGCAGAATGGCTCAGGAATGCATCCTTTGGAAAATTCATGTTTACTGTAATAGCTAAAATAGTATGCTCCAATACATTTACCTATCCTATTTAATAACTTTTGTTCTGGGGTACAGCATAACGTGTTTGGGGCTCCAAATAATATTCAGACAAGGTCCATTTATCTCACTCATTGATGGAGGATGCTACCTCAATTCTCGTTTTTATGAGCTTAGTAGATAGTGGGGTTGCCAATTCTGGTTGGATGTATTCTCAGAGGTTTGAGCACATGATGTCTGATCATGTGGCACTTGCCTGCAGTTGGCATAGACAGTCCTTACTGCTTATAGCGGGCGCATTTGTGTGAACGAGTTGCCCATTATGGTGATGGAAGGTATAACATGGTAGCACTATTGACCAGTTGGATAGGTTTGTCGTTGATGAGAATGTCTTTTTGGAAAATGTTGGCGGTTAAGGCTCCACAGTGCTCACACAGAATGAATGTCAGAATTGCGAGCAGGCCTATTGTCCCAATGTGGTCTTAAAGAGAGCCACATATGTACTTTGGATGAGGTGAATGTGGTCCTTGGGAATAAAAATTTGGACATTAACACTAGCTGTTTCTCTAGCTGTAACCTTGAGTTTGATGGATTCTAATGCCAATAGCTGACTGTGAACCCTAGTGGAAACTGCATTGCTAATCACTACATTGATAATTCAATACTTTGGTTTTCTCCAAAAGAGCAAAAATGAATTCAATTTGTTAACTTGTACAATTCACAAGAATATAACAAGAATGTTGTAGATCAAGACTGTATACACCTTTATTGAAGTGTGAACTAGTGAGTAATAACAACTGTTTCTGGCCAAAATAAGTGGATCACTTCAGATGCTCTAACATAGAAACATAGAAAATAGGTGCAGGAATCGGCCATTCGGCTCTTTTGAGCCTGCACCACCATTCAATAAGATCATGGCTGAGCATCACCTCGGTACCCCTTCCCTGCTTTCCCTCCATACCCCTTGATCCCTTTAGCTATAAGGGCCATATCTAACTCCCTCTTGAATATAATCCAACAAACTAGCATCAACAACTCTCTGCGGCAGAGAATTCTACAGGTTAGCAACTCTAAGTGAAGAAGTTTCTCCTCATCTCGGTCCTAAATGGTTTACCCCTTATCCTTAGACTGTGTTCCCTGGTTCTGGACTTCCCCAACATCGGGAACATTCTTCCTGTATCTAACCTGTCCAGTTCCATCAGTATTTTATATGTTTCTATGAGATCCCCTCTTATTCTTCTAAACGCCAATGAATACAGGCCCAGTCGATCCAGTGTCTCCTCATATTTCAATCCTGCCATCCCGGGAATCAGTCTGGTGAACCTTTGTTACACTCCCTTAATAGCAAGAACGTCCTTCCTCAGATTAGGAGACCAAAACTGAACACACTGTTCCAGGTGAAGCCTCACCAAGGCCCTGTACAGCTGCAGTGAGACCTCCCTGCTCCTATACTCAAATCCTCAGCTGTGAAGGCCAATATGCCATTTGCCGCCTTCACTGCCTGCTGTACCTGCATGCCGACTTTCAATGACTGATGTACCATGACACCCAGGTCTCGTTGCACCTCCCCTTTTCCTAATCTACTGCCATTCAGATAATCTGCATTTGTGTTTTTGCCACCAAAGTGGATAACCTCACATTTATCCACATTATACTACATCTGCCATGCATTTGCCCACTCATCTAACCTGTCCAAGTCACCCTGCAGCCTCTTAGCATCCTCCTCACAGCTCACACCGCCACCCAGTTTAGTGCCATCTGCAAACTTGGAGATATTACACTCAATTCCTTCATCTAAATCATTGATCTATATTGTAAATAGCTGGTGTCCCAGCACTGAGCCCTGCGGCACCCCACTAGTCACTGTCTGCCATTCTGAAAAGGACCCGTTTATCCCAACTCTCTGCTTTCTGTCTGCCAACCAGTTCTCGATCCACGTCAATACATTACTCACAATACCATGTGCTTTAATTTTGCACACCAATCTCTTGTGTGAGACCTTGTCAAAAGCCTTTTGAAAGTCCAAATACACCACATCCACTGGTTCTCCCCTGTCCATTCTACTAGTTACATCCTCAAAAAATTCTGGAAGATTTGTCAAGTATGATTTCGCTTTCATAAATCCATGCTGACTTGGACCGATCCAGTCACTGCTTTTCAAATGTGCTGTTATTTCATCCTTTAATAATTGATTCCAACATTTTCCCCACCACTGATGTCAGGCTAACCGGTCTATAATTCCCCATTTTATCTCTTCCTCCTATCTTAAAAAGTGGTGTTACATTAGCTACCCTCCAGTCCATAGGAACTGATCCAGAGTCGATAGACTGCTGGAAAATGATCACCAATGCATCCACTATTTCTAGGGCCACTTCCTTAAGTACTCTGGGATGCAGACTATCAGGCCCTGGGGATCTATCGTCCTTCAGTTCCTCCTTCTCCCTCGACCCTCTGTCCCCTAGTATTTCTGGAAGGTTATTTGTGTCTTCCTTCGTGAAGACAGAACCAAAGTATTTGTTCAATTGGTCTGCCATTTCTTTGTTCCCCATTATAAATTCACCTGATTCTGACTGCAAGGGACCTACGTTTGTCTTCTCTAATCTTTTTCTCTTCACATATCTATTGAAGCTTTTGCAGTCAGTTTTTATGTTCCCAGCAAGCTTCCTCTTGTACTCTATTTTCCCCCTCCTAATTAAACTCTTTGTCCTCCTCTGCTGAATTCTAACCGGCAACTTTGAAATTGGCATTACTGCAAATGGATAATTGTTAGTGATTTTTGGCAAACATAAACGGCTGCCTGTTTTAAATATGAACGTTTTAAGTGGTGGGGACCGTATTGTATTTTCCTTGTAACGGTTGGGTTCCATGCAGTTGAGTATCGTCCAGTGGTTTTACGGCAGCAGTTGTCACGTGAGAAGTTCTGAGAACCGGGAGGCCTCCTGCAAGCAGGCGAAGAAAGTTCATGGACGCAAACCACAAATGTGACATCTACATGCTGGATCAATTGGATCTGAAAACAATTTATTTCAGATGAATGCAATGTCAGCAAAGCAGTTGAGAATTCACTCTGCATTAATTGCAGCAATCCAAAGGGAACCATTAGTGTAAAAATTGAAATTATACATAAATTGCAATACTCCGCCCAGAGCGTTCTGTGTCTCCCACTGTAATTCTGAGTCATTTTGTGCAAGGATTAGATCACTACAACTTAAGCACCACCATAAATGTCCACATATCTCGAGTCCATTGTGTATTTGCTGCAAACTGATGGTTATTGCATAATGAAAAGAATATGATCAATGTTTCCTTTACTTCAGAAAATATTAATAGTTTCAATAAATGCAGAGCACAAGATAAAGTTAAAATTATTAATTTTGTTTTCCATTCATTTTTATTATTCAACTGAACCTGCCAAAAATACATAATGTTAAGCGAAGGTTCAACTTTATGTTGTTATGGATCCAGCTGCTAGGAGGTGCAAAACAGTGGCCCCAATTCACACGATTTCCCCAAACCATGATGCGCTATAAAATTGCTGAAGCAACCTTCTGCTTTGGGAGTTGCAAAGCACTTTGCCATCCAGCTACCATTCGTTAAGCACCTTGAAATTAGTATTTTAGTTGTAGGTAGCTGTATAAGTAATACAGTGGGGGTTATGCTGTAAATATGGAATATTTGGTCAGTTTTAAAGGGAACAGCTTGTGTTGAAAAACTATTCATATCCACAAAAGATGGAAGTAGTGTTTGTGGAATGGGCAGTTCTTTTCCCAACATTTATACCAGGAGAGGAACCTTTTTTTAATCTGGGTTGAATGCTGTACATGCGCATTCGGGTGCAATGTTGAAAGTGACAGGCCTGAGAGAATTGGGGGATGGCAAGGGGAAGAAACGTTGCTGATCCTAATTTTGTTTAACTAAATGAAAGCAGAGCCATATTAAGAATTCTTTGGACCAAAGTTTCAAGAACATTAGGACCACCTTCTCCTTGATATCCCCACACAAACTCCCCCACCACCTTATCCATTAAAACTATTATATAAGTTTGTATTTGTCGACAGTAAAAACATAAGAATAACCAGGGATGAGAAAAGGTCTTAGATCTGGTCCTGTGTAATGAGACAGGAAAAATAAACGATCTCCTAGTAAAAGATCCTCTCGGAATGAGTGATCACCATATGGTTGAATTTGTAATACAGATTGAGGATGAGGAAGTTGTGTCAGAAACGAGCGTACTATGCTTCAACAAAGGGGACTACAGTGGGATGAGGGCAGAGTTGGCTAAAGTAGACTGGAAACAAGGACTAAACAGTGGCACAATTGAGGAACAGTGGAGGATTTTTAAGGAGCTCTTTCATAGTGCGCAACAAAAATATATTCCAGTGAAAAAGAAGGGTGGCAAGAGAAGGGATAACCAGCTGTGGATAACCAAGGAAATAAAGGAAAGTATCAAATCAAAGACCAATGCGTATAAGGTGGCCAAGGTTAGTGGGAAACTAGAGGATTGGGAAAATTTTAAACAACAGCAAAGAATGACTAAAAAAGCAATAAAAAAAGGGAAGATAGATTACGAAGGTAAACTTGCGTAAAACATAAAAACAGATAGTAAAAGCTTTTACAGATATATAAAACGGAAAAGAGTGACTAAAGTAAATGTTGGTCCCTTAGAAGATGAGAAGGGGGATTTAATAATGGGAAATGTGGAAATGGCTGAGACCTTAAACAATTATTTTGCTTCCGTCTTCACAGTGGAAGACACAAAAACAATGCCAAAATTTGCAGGCCACAGGAATGTGGGAAGGGAGGACCTTGAGACAATCACTATCACTAGGGGGGGTAGTGCTGGACAGGCTAATGGGACTGAAGGTAGACAAGTCCCCTGGTCCTGATGAAATGCATCCCAGGGTATTAAAAGAGATGGCGGAAGTTATAGCAGATGCATTCGTTATAATCTACCAAAATTCTCTGGACTCTGGGGAGGTACCAGCGGATTGGAAAGCAGCTAATGTAACGCCTCTGTTTAAAAAAGGGGGCAAGCAAAAGGCAGGTAACTATAGGCCGGTTCGTTTAACATCTGTAGTGGGGAAAATGCTTGAAACTATCATTAAGGAAGAAATAGCGGGACATCTAGATAGGAATAGTCCAATCAAGCAGACGCAGCATGGATTCATGAAAGGGAAATCATGTTTAACTAACTTACTGGAATTCTTTGAGGATATAACGAGCATGGTGGATAGAGGTGTACCGATGGATCTGGTGTATTTAGATTTCCAAAAGGCATTCGATAAGGTGCCACACAAAAGGTTACTGCAGAAGATAAAGGTACGCGGAGTCAGTGGAAATGAATTAGCATGGATAGAGAATTGGCTGGCGAACAGAAAGCAGAGAGTCGGGATAAATGGGTCCTTTTCCGGTTGGAAATCAGTGGTTAGTGGTGTGCCACAGGGATCGGTGCTGGGACCACAACTGTTTACAATATACATCGATGACCTAGAAGAGGGGACAGAGTGTAGTGCAACAAAATTTGCAGATGACACTAAGATTAGTGGGAAAGCGGGTTGTGTAGAGGACACAGAGAGGCTGCAAAGAGATTTAGATAGGTTAAGCAAATGGGCTAAGGTTTGGCAGATGGAATACAATGTCGGAAAGTGTGAGGTCATCCACCTTGGGGGAAAAAAAACAGTAAAAGGGAATATTATTTGAATGGGGAGAAATTACAACATGCTGTGGTGCAGAGGGACCTGGGGGTCCTTGTGCATGAATCCCAAAAGGTTAGTTTGCAGGTGCAGCAGGTAATCAGAAAGGCGAATGGAATGTTGGCCTTCATTGCGAGAGGGATGGAGTACAAAAGCAGGGAGGTCTTACTGCAACAGTATAAGGTATTGGTAAGGCCGCACCTGGAGTACTGCGTGCAGTTTTGGTCACCTTACTTAAGGAAGGATATACTAGCTTTGGAAAGGATACAGAGACGATTCACTAGGCTGATTCCAGAAATGAGGGGGTTACCTTATGATGATAGATTGAGTAAACTGGGTCTTTACTCGTTGGAGTTCAGAAGGATGAGGGGTGATCTTATAGAAACATTTAAAATAATGAAAGGGATCGACAAGATCGAGGCAGAGAGGTTGTTTCCACTGGTAGGGGAGTCGAGAACTAGGGGGCACAGCCTCAAAATACGGATGAGCCAGTTTAAAACCGAGTTGAGAAAGAATTTCTTCTCCTAGAGGGTTGTGATTCTGTGGAATTCTCTGCCCAAGGAAGCAGTTGAGGCTAGCTCATTGAATGTTTTCAAGTCAAAGATAGATAGATTTTTAACCAATAAGGGAATTAAGGGTTATGGGGAGAGGGCGGGTAAGCGGAGCTGAGTTCACAACCAGATCAGCCATGATCTTATTGAATGGCGGAGCAGGGTCGAGGGGCTAGATGGCCTACTCCTGTTCCTAATTCTTATGTTCTTATGTTCTTATAATTTGCACACTGCTTACACACAGGGTTGCCAGAAATGAAAATGTTTGTAGTTCAAAGTCAATCAAATAGTCGCTCAGAAAGAGCTCAATATTATGTTGCCTAAAGATAAATGTGCATTCGGTGTGACCTAAATCTTCATTTTAATACAAAAAACAAAATTCCACCCTTTACAAAGCTACTGTTGCAGCCTGTTCTCTCAAACAATCCTATAATTTCTGGAAAATTTGTAAAAAAAACCCCAAAGAAACGCAACTCAGGATTAAAAAAAAATAAACATTGGTCTGGAATTTGATGTATGAGGCGAAGCGACGGTGCTCGCCGCTGACCTAAGAAAGCTGCCTCAAAGATTTGGTGATCTCTGAGGTGTGAATTTCAGCTCTCCTGACCTTTGTTTGAATCTGGTGCCCAATCAAACAAATCCCAAGTGTCCAGCAACAGTGATGTCATCAAGTTATCTAAGCAGGCAATCACTTTGAAGAATTCACACAGACAGCAAACCAGGAAGTAAAATGCACAGATTCTAATTATTATTTGTAAATTTTACAAAGAGAAAAATCAAGATTGGGACATGCACATTGGATTAAAGTAGAAGCTGAAATATCTTAAACAACTTAAATAATTCATATTAACAACTTGTAATTAATCATATTAATGGAAAAGTTTGATATTCTACAAATATACAATTTATTTTTCAGGGCCAAAATGGTTCAGCAGTCAAAAGGCCATTTAAAAACCCAGTTACACCTCTTTCAGCAAGGTTTAAAGTTTTAAGATTTTTTTTTAAACGGTGATTTTCCATCGTAAAAGGGGAAGTTTTCATCCTTGTATGTGATTTCAACTGATTGCTGGCTCTGGGGAGTTCCACAGCCCAACCTGTGGTGGAGCATGACTGATGACAATTTCAGGATTTTTACGTTAATCTGCGCATGTGCTAAATCCTGAGGTTGTGGTGAACACTGACAGTTTCGCCATCATTACCACTGCAAAATCTGGGCCATTTCCATTTGCATCACTGCAATTTTAGCTGACTAAATAAACAAGCTCTTAGAACTGAAACATTAATTCGGAAATTAAGTTAATTGCCTAAGTGAAAAATCCCTACGGATGCTCTGGATTTTGAACATTTTTGGAAGCAGAAGAATGACTTTCCCGGTTTGAACATCTGAACCTTGTTTTGAAAATAATTAAATGAAAAAACTCTTACACTTTTTATTTCCCAAAATTTTTTTGAGAAATGCAGTTGAGAAAAAAAAAATCTTGATACAATTTATTACATAACCATCTTTTTAAAGAAATTATACAAGCAACCTACATTGATCTTTTTAAATTTCTAGTTAATAACAAGGTATATACAACAAGGTTTTATGAGCTGAGGCTTTCCACTGAACTACTAAGGTTTGTTTAGAAATTGATTTGCACTCAACCTCCCCCCAAATTATTACTGCTTTGTGCAATCGACTTCTAAAACTTATTTCCATTCCCCCATTGTCTTTGTGTTACCTGAAACTAAAAGCAACCCATGCCTTGAAATTAAACCGAACAAAATGAATTAGAAGATCACCAGAGGTGGTATATTTGTCAATTATTACCCGAGTCCTGGGTACTACACAATCTAGGCCAGCTCTACGGACAACAATGCAACACGGCATGTCACTGAAGCTGTCATCGACTGCTTAAACTCTCGTGCTTGAGACTCTTATCTTCCCCCTTAATGTTGTAAAGTTCATGCCCTGGCTCTGCCCTCGCCGATCAAAGGCAGCAGTATGGAGATGATTACTCAGAGTGGTTAAAGTAAATGTTGGTCCCTTACAGGATGAGACTGGGTAATTAATAATCATCATCATATGCAGTCCCTCGGAATCGAGGAAGACTTGCTTCCACTCTTAAAATGAGTCCTTGGATGGCTGAACAGTCCAATACGAGAGCCGCAGTCCCTGTCACAGGTGGGACAGATAGTCGTTGAGGGTAAGGGAGGGTGGGACAAGTTTGTCGCACGCTCTTTCCGCTGCCTACACTTGATTTCTGCATTCTCTTGGCGATGAGACTCGAGATGCTCAGCGCCCTCCCAGCTGCACTTAGGGCAGTCTTTGGCCAGGGACTCCCAGGTGTCGGCGGGGATGTTGCACTTTATCAGGGAGGCTTTGAGGGTGTCCTTGTAGCATTTCCTCTGCCCACCTTTGACTCGTTTGCCGTGAAGGAGTTCCAAGTAGAGCGCTTGCTTTGGGAGTCTCGTGTCTGGCATGCGGACAATGTGGCCTGCCCAGCGGAGCTGATCAAATGTGGTCAGTGCTTCAATGCTGGGGATGTTGGTCTGGTCGAGGACGCTAATGTTGGTGCATCTGTCCTCCCAGGGGATTTGTTGGATCTTGCGGAGACATCGTTGGTGGTATTTCTCCAGCGACCTGAGGTGTCGATTGTACGTGGTCCATGTCTCTGTGCATACAGGAGGGCGGGTATTACTGCAGCCCTGTAGACTATGAGCTTGGTGGCAGATTTGAGGGCCTGGTCTTCGAACTCTTTTTTTTTTTTCCTCAGGCAGCTGAAGGGTGCACTGGAGACGGTGTTGAATCTCGTCGTCAATGTCTGCCCTTCTTGATTAGAGGCTCTCGAGGTATTGGAAATGGTCCACGTTGTCCAGGGCCATGGATCTTGATGACTGGGGGGGGCAGTGCTGTGTAGCAAGGACAGGCTGGTGGAGGACCTTTGTCTTACGGATTTTTAGCGTAAGGCCCATGCTTTCATACGCCTCAGTAAATACGTCGACTATGTCCTAGAGTTCAGCCTCTGTATGTGCGCAGATGCAGGCGTCGTCTGCGTACTGTAGCTCGACGACTGAGGCCGGGGTGGTCTTAGACCTGGCCTGGAGACAGCGAAGGTTGAACAGGTTCCCACTGGTTCTGTAGTTTAGTTCCACTCCAGCGGGGAGCTTGTTGACTGTGAGTTGGAGCATGGCAGCGAGGAAGATTGAGAAGAGGGTTGGGGCGATGACGCATCCCTGTTTGACCCCGATCTGGACGTGTATTAGGTCTGTGATGGATCCGTTGGAAAGGATCACGGCCTGCATGTCGACGTGGAGCAGGCGGAGGATGTTGACGAACTTTTTGGGGCATCCGAAACAGAGGAGGACCCTCCATAAACCCTCGCGGTTGACAGTGTCAAAGGCCTTTGTAAGGTCGAAGAAGAACATGTATAAGGGCTGGCGCTGTTCCCTGCATTTTTTCCTGCAGCTGTCGAGCTGCAAAAATCATGTCCATTGTGCCCCGTAGGAGACGAAATCTGCACTGTGACTCCGGGAGGAGCTCCTCAGCCACAGGGAGAAGACGGTTGAGGAGGACTCTAGCAACAACTTTCCTAGTGGCTGATAGCAGGGAGATTCCTCTGTAGTTGCCGCAGCCAAACTTGTCCCCTTTTTTAAAGATGGTCACAATCACTGCATCTCTGAGATCTCCTGACATGCTCTCCTCCCTCAAGATGAGAGAGATGAGGTCATGTATTCGTGCCATCAGTGCCTCTCCGCCATACTTCAGTGCCTCAGCAGGGATTCCATCCGCTCCCATAGCCTTGTTGTTCTTAAGCTGCCTTATGGCTTTTTCTACCTCGTGCAGTGTTGGGGTTTTACTGAGGTGGTGGCGCGTCGCATGCTGCAGGATGGAGTCGAGAACTCTTGAATCAAAGGCAGAGTCTTGAATTATGGGGAACAGGGAAATGGCAGAGACTTTGAACAAATATTTTGTATCGGTCTTCACGGTAGAAGACACTAAAAACATCCCAATAGTGGCTAATCAAGGGGCTATAGGGAGGGAGGAACTTAATACTATCACTATCATTAGCGAAGTAGTACTCGGTAAAATAATGGGACTAAAAGCGGACAAGCCCTCTGGACCTGCTGGCTTACATCTTAGGGTTTTAAAAGAAGTGGCTGCATTGGTTGTAACCTACCAAAATTCATTGGATTCTGGGGAGGTCCCAGCGGATTGGAAAACCGCAAATGTAACGCCCCTATTTTAAAAAAGGAGGCAGACAGAAAGCATGAAATTATAGATCAGTTAGCCTAACATCTGTCGTTGGTAAAATGCTGGAGTCCATTATTAAGGAAGCAGTAGCAGGACATTTGGAAAAGCATAATTCAGTCAAGCAGAGTCATCACGGCTTATGAAAGGAGAATCATGTTTGACAAATTTGCTGGAGTTCTTTGAAGGTGTAACGAGCAGCGTGGATAAGGGGGAAATCAGTGGATGTGGTGTATTTGGATTTCCAGAAGGCATTTGATAAGGTGCTACATAAAAAATTACTGCACAAGATAAAAGTTCACGGGGTTGGGGGTAATATATTAGCATGGATAGAGAGTTGGCTAACTAACAGAAAACAGAGAGTCGGGATAAATGGGTCTTTTTATGGTTGGCAAATCGTAACTAGTGGGGTGCTGCAGGGATTGTTGGGGCTTCAACTATTTACAATTTATATTAATGACTTGGATGAAGTGACCCAGTGTAATGTAGCGAAGTTTGCTGATGATACATAGATGGGTGGGAAAGCGAATTGTGAGGAGGGGACACAAAATTTGCAAAGGGATATCGACAGGGTAAGTGAGTGGGCAAAAATTTGGCAGATGGAGTAAAATGTGTGAAAATGTGAGGTTATCCACTTTGGCAGAAAAAATAGAAAAGCAAATTACTATTTAAATGGAGAAAAATTGCAAAGTGCTGTTGTACAGAGGGACCTGGGGTACATGTGTATGAAACACAAAAAGTTGGTATGCAGGTACAGCAAGTAATCAGGAAGGCAAATTGAATATTGGCCTTTATTGCATGGGGGATGGAGTATAAAAGTAGAGAAGTACTGCTACAACTGTACAGGGTATTGGTGAGGCTGCACTGAGAGTACTGTGTACAGTTTTGGTCCCCGTATTTAAGGACGGATATACTTGCATTGAAGGCAGTTCAGAGAAGCTTCACTGGGTTGATTCCAGAGATGAGGGGGTTGACTTATGAAGATAGGTTGGGCCTGTACTCATTGGCGTTCAGAAGGATGCGAGGTGATTTTATCAAAACATATAAGATACTGAGGAGTTTCGACAAGGTGGATGCAGAGAGGAACCTAGAACTCAGGGGCCGCCCATTTAAAACTGAGATGAGGAGGAATTTCTTCTCTGAGGGTTGTAAATCTGTGGAATTCTCTGCCCCAGAGAGCTGTGGAGGCCGGGTTATTTAAGGCAGAGATAGACAGATTTTTGAGCGATATGGGGAGCGGGCAGGAAAGTGGAGCTGAATCCATGATCAGATCAGCCATGATCTTATTAAATGGCGGAGCAGGCAAATGGCCTACTCATCCAGCTATTTCTTATGTTCTTATCCTCAATTTCAGGTCTCCCTAGTCTAAAATTCCTGTTTTTCATGAATTTTGAAAAAAAGTAGAATATGAAATATTGCTTCCTCCAGACAGGTCATGAAATTTCAACACAGTGTTTATTACTCCCGGTTGTCAATCTTTTTTGTTTTTCTCTATTACACTCATTACTCTGTTGTCATCATCATAAGCAGTCCCTCGAAATCGAGGAACATTTGCTTCCACTCTAAACATGGGTTCTTAGGTGACTGAACAGTCCAAAACGAGAACCACGGTCCATGTCACAGGTGGGACAGACAGTCGTTAAGGAAAGGGTGGGTGGAACTGGCTTGTCGCATGCTCTTTCCGCTGCCTGCGCTTGATTTCTGCATGCTCTTGGTGATGAGACTCTAGGTGCTCAGCGCCCTCCTGGATGCACTTCCTCCACTTAGGGCGGTCTTTGGCCAGGGACTCCCAGGTGTCGGTGAGGATGTTGCACTTGGTGGGGATGAGGCTTTGAGGGTGTCCTATAAACGTTTCCTCTGTCCATCTTTGGCTCGTTTGCCGTGAAGGAGTTCCGAATAGAGCGCTTCCTTTGGGAGTCTCGTGTCAAGCATGCGAACAATGTGGCCTGCGCAGCAGAACTGATCGAGTGTGGTCAGTGCTTCAATGTTGGCCTGGTCGAGGACGCTAATGTTGGTGACTCTGTCCTCCCAGGGGATATGCAGGATCATGCGGAGACATCGTTGGTGGTATTTCTCCAGCGACATGAGGTGTCTACTGTACATGGCCCATGTCTCTGTGCCACACAGGAGGGTGGGTATTACTGCAGCCCTGTAGACCATGAGCTTGGTGGCAGATTTGAGGGCCTGGTCTTCAAACACTCTTTTCCTCAGGCAGCCAAAGGCTGCACTGGAGGCGGTGTTGAATCTCGTCGTCAATGTTTGCCCTTGTTGATAAGAGGCTCCCGAGGTATTGGAAATGGTCCACGTTGTCCAGGGCCGCGCGTGGATCCTGATGACTGGGCGGCAGTGCTGTGCAGCGAGGACAGGCTGGTGGAGGACCTTTGTCTTACGGATGTTTAGTGTAAGGGTCATGCTTTCGTACGCCTCAGTGTACATGTTGACTATGACTTGGAGTTCACCCTCTATGTGCGCAAACGCGCACTGTTGTACTCTGTTGTACTGACTTACTGATACCTCACTGTTGCTTTAGTGATCTCTTGGCTGCTCCTGTTCCTTTAGTGACTTCTCATTGCTGCCTTTTCCTCCAGTGATTTATTCCACCAGTGATCTCGTTAAAACATGCAAGATTCTGAAGGGGATTGACAGGGTAGATGCTGAGAGTTTGTTTCCCCTGGCTGGGATGTCTAGAACTAGGGGGCATCATCTCGGGATAAGAGGTAGGCCATTTAAGACCAAGATGAGAAGGAATTTCTTCCCTCCGAGGGTTGTGAATCTTTGGAATTCTCTGCCCCAGAGGGCTGTGAACGCTCAGTCTTTGAGAATAGCTAGATTTTTGGAGTCTAGGGCAATCAAGGGATATGGAGATTGGGTGGCAAGGTGGATTTGAGGTCTAGGATCAGCCATGATCTTAGTGAGTGGCGGAGCAGGCTGGAGGGGCTGTACGGCCTACCACTGCTCCTATTTCTTATGTTCTTGCATGTACACACTTTATAAGCCACATGTGCTCCTCTGTTCTTGGGCTCCTGAATTGCTGATTGACATACTGTGTGCATTGGTTTTCCAATGCCAGGCCCCTAAACAGCTGATTAGTGGACATTTAACAAGTTGGCAATCCAATAAATTGGAGCTGCATAAAATTGGTGGGAGTAGGCTTTAGAGGCACCTGTGAGTACAGGATTTGGAGGTGACGAGTGCTGTGGGGGAGGGTTTAAACTAATGTTGCAGGGGGATGGGACCAGGATGAAATTTTAGAGAGGCTAAACAAGATGCACAAAGGATTGGGAGAGACAACCAGCATGAGAGTGAAGAATAGTTCAGAAATAGGAAGGATCAAACAGGAGGCAAATGCAAAGTGGTGAAAGCGGGGGTGTTGGACAAAGCAAGATCCATGAGTTTGAAGTACATGTATGTAAATGCATATAGTGTGGTAAAAACGGTTGGTGAGCTGCAGGCACGATTTGCTACATGGGGCTATGATACAGTGGCTCCAAGAAGGGGAGGATTGGGAATTTGATATTCCTGGCTCTGAGGTATTCAGGAAAGATAGGGAAAGAAAAAAAGGAAATGCGTGGCAGTATTTAAAGAAACGATGATTGCACTGGAAAGAATCATAGAAACTGACAGCACAGATGGAGGCCTGTTGGGCCTGTGCTGGCTCTTTGAAAGAGGAGTCTTGCTTAGTCCCAACCCCCCGCTTTTTGTCCATAACCCTGTAAGTTCCTCATCCTCATGTACCCTGTCCAGCTCTCTAAAAATTAGTAATATAATTGGCTTCCACCACCTTTTCCGGTAGAGCATTCCAGATACCGACAACTCTCCGTGGAAAAAAAACTCATCTCATCTTCCCTCTCGATCTTTTGCCAATAATTTTAAATCTATGACCTCTGTTTATTAACCCACTTGCCAAAGGGTTGATGTAGTTGAGGGGGTCAAAGACCAAATCTATTTGGTCAGAATTAATGAACAATCGAGAAGCTGTTACGCTGCTGGTTGTATACTATTGCGAACAAATCGTGGGAAGGAGATAGAGGAGCAGATTTTTCTACAAATTACAGAAAGATGCAAATACTATAAGAGTAATGATAATGGGGGACTTCAATTATCCTCGTTTAAAGAGAAAAAAGGGGGTTGAAATGTGTACAAGAGAACTTTATTGATCAGTTGTTTCCAGCCCATGAGGAAGGAAGCAGTGCTGAATCTAGTTTTGGCGAATGAAGTGGGGAAAGTGGAGCATTTGGGAAACAGTTAACAGAATATCAGGATTAGAATAGTTATGGAAAAGGACAAGATACAATCAAGCGTAAAAATACTTAACTGGAGGAGGATTAATTTCAGTGAGTTGAAAAGGGATCTGGCCCAGATGGATTGGAATAAAAAATGAGTGGGCAAAACAGTTATTGAAGAATGGGAGGCCTTCAAAGAGGAGATGGTTCTGGTACAGACTAGACACATAGCACGAGAGGGAAATTAAGGGCATCCAGAGCTCAAGCTCCCTGGATGACTAAAGATATAAAGATTATAATTGGACAGAAAAAGGAGGCTTACGACAAATGTAAGGTTCATGATATAAAAGAGAACCAAGCTGAATACAGAAAGTACAGAGGAGATCTAAAAAAGTGAATGAGGATCAAAGAGAGAGTGTGAGAATAGATTCGCAGATGACATAAAAGGGAACCCAAAAGACTTTTTATAAACCTATAAATAGTGGAAGGGTGGGGCAGATTAGGGACCAAAAAGGTGATTTTGTGGAGGTAGAAGACATGGCTGAGGTACTAAATGACCTATCTTCACCAGTGAAGAGGATGCTGCCAATGTAGCAGTAAAGCTGGAGGGAGTAGTGATGTTGGATAGGATAAAAATAAATATAGATGAGGTACTTAAACGATTGGCAGTACTCAAAGTAGAAAGGTCATCCGGTTCGGATGGGATGCATCCTAGGTTACTGAGGGAAGTAAGGATGGAAATTATGGATGCTCCAGCCACAGTCTTCCAATCCTTCTTAGATATCGGAGTGGTGCCAGAGGACTATAGAATTGCAAATATTACCTCATTATTCAAAGAAGGGGAGTGGGATAAACCCAACAATTACAGGCCAGTCAGCCTAATGTCGATGGTGGGGAATTTTTTTTTAGAGACAAACATCTGGGACATAATTAATTGGCACTTGGAAAATTGGGCGAATAAATGACAGTCAGCATGGATTTGTTAAAGGCAAATTGTGTTTGACTAACTTGATTGAGTTCTTTTGAAGTAACGGAGAAGGTTGATGAAGGTAATGCAGTTGATGTGAAAATGGACTTTAAAACAGCATTTAACCAAGTACCACAACATAGACTTATTAGCATAATTAAAGCTGGGATTAAATGAAAATTGCAGTGTGGATGCAGAATGACTCAGGGACAGAAAGCACAGAGTAGTCATGAACGGTTGTTTTTCAGACTGGAGGAATTTATACATTGTTGTTCCCCAGGGGTTTTTATTAGGACCTCTGCTCATTTTGATCCATATTTATGAGCTGAACTTGGGTATGCAGAGCATAATTTCAAAATTTGCAGATGACACAAAACTCAGAAATGTGGTAAACAATGAGGAGGATAGTAACAGACTTCAGGAGGTCACAGGCAGACTGGTGAAATTGGCAGACACATGGCGGATGAAATTTAATGCAGAGAAGTGTGAAGTGATACATTTTGGTAGGAAGAGTGAGGAGAGGCAATATAAACCAAGGAATAGAGAGACTTGGGGTGTATGTACACCAATCTTTGAAGGTGAACGGACAAGTTGAGAAGGCTGTTAAATCGCACGGGGTAGCCTGGAGGAGGAATTCATAGAATGCATACAGGATTGTTTCTTAAAACAGTATGTTACAGAACCTACAAGGGAGCAAGCTATTTTAGATCTGGTCCTGTGTAATGAAACAGGAATAATAAACGAATGAGTGATCACAGTATGGTTGAATTTGTAATACAGATTGAGGGTGAGGAAGTTGTGTCAGAAACAAGCGCACTATGCTTAAACAAAGGGGACTACAGTGGGATGAGGGCAGAGTTGGCTAAAGTAGACTGGAAACACAGACTAAACGGTGGCACAATTTGAGGAATAGTGGAGGACTTTTAAGGAGCTCTTTCAGAGTGCGCAACAAAAATATATTCCAGTGAAAAAGAAGGGTGGTTAAGAGAAGGGATAAGCAGCCGTGGATAACCAAGGAAATAAAGGAGAGTATCAAATCAAAGACCAATGCGTATAAGGTGGCCAAGGTTAGTGGGAAACTAGAAGATTGGCAAAATTTTAAACAACAACAAAGAATGACTAAGAAAGCAATAAAGAAAGGAAAGATAGATTACGAAGGTAAACTTGCGCAAAACATAAAAACCGAAAGTAAAAGCTTTTACAGATATATAAAACGGAAAAGAGTGACTAAAGTAAATGTTGGTGTTGATACTGGATTCTTTTCCCTTCAATCCGTTTCAGCGAATTCACTGACACACGAACACTTTTAGTCTTAGCAACATAAGACCTTTATTAGAGAATTAGAGAATCTCCCGGCCGGGACCTGTTAAGATAAAAGGGAACACTCTCGATTCGAGTCTGTCCACCTTTCTCCTGACAAGTCTCGTAACAGTACAAAAGCTCAACACTTATACATTGTTACAGCAGAACACATTTGAGTGACACTCAGTTTATACAATCATTGGTCGATTTCCCCCATAGCATACCCAATTGCAGGCTAACAACTCTCCAAACAGGGCGGGCTCCAGGGATGTGTTTATTGTTTCGAAACTCATCACACTTCCCTATTTTACTGCTGTTTATAGCAGCCCCTCGTCTGAATCATGTCTGACTTTTGCTTTTTCACGTAACTCGTGTTTGACCACAACTCTGAGTAATCCTTTGTTTGTGGCGACAGGGCAAATATCGCAGCGGGACAATTTTTCTTGGCCATTTTCCCATGATCCCTTACTAACACATTCGCAAACCTTCTATCTACATTCTCATTCCCCCCTTTTATCATTCTATGATAACCCTGGTGATTATTCCAGGAGTATCGCATTCAGCCGTTTGCATTCTTGTTTCTCATACTCTTCTTGATTCTCGAGTAAATCTTTAGTTTGTTCAACCAAATTCCGGGAGCTCGTGACTGTAGGAGTTTGCTCCAATTTCGCCATCATTACTTTACAACAGACATTAAAGCAGCCAATAAGCAGACAACAGGTAACTATTATCACAACGAGAATGACTGCTCCATGCATTAAATAAGATCTCCAGGATCCTCCAAATAACCAATCCAACCAACCACTTCCTTTCTCTGGGCCCTGCCTAAACTCATCCAGCTGCTTTCTTATGGCATCAATGGCTTGGGTGATATATACACAACCCCACCCTTGTCCTGAGAAGCAAAGCGGGTAGCTTGCAATGTCCGAGCATACCGCTCCGTTCTTTCCCTGGGATCCTCTGCACTCGGGATTCATGGAGTCTATTAATTCCACACATCTTCCCGGTATACCCTTTCTATATTCGCCCGTTTGTCCCTCACAGGGTGCGTCCAAGGTATCTGCCGTATATAAGTCGCGGGGAGTCCACCCAGGGATGGCCACGAACAGGGCCTCTACTGATTGGGCTAGTGGGTAACACACAGTTTGATTGCCATGCAATCGGGTATGGGTCTGATAAAATAAGTTATCCTGTAGCCCTTCCAGTTCAGCTAGGATAGTACAAAATAGCACAATTATACCTGCTTGCTTACACATGCTTAAATAATTTTAGACGATACTATACATTAGTTAACAATAAGATAAGGAGAGCTCAGAAAACAGCTCGGTCTGCTTGTTCCTTTCTCTTGCCGTGTTCTTGGCATTTTTCTTCCTGCCCCAAGGATGTGGTTTATTCAGCTATGGAGGAGAAGAAGTCTGGAACAGAAACAAGGGTTAGGACGACCAGTGAGAGGCTCATTATGAAGTAATAAGTTTAGAGTGGTGCAGGTGAACCCAGGCACTTCTCCCTTCAACCTTAGCTGCGGTGGGGGTAGTGAGTAACACCTGAAAGGGCCCCTCCCATCGTGGCTCTAGTCCCTTTCGAATCCATTTCTTGATCAGGACATATTTTCCTGGTCGCACGAGAGATGATTCAGGTAACACTGGGAGGTCAAGGTGAGCATCTCGAACCTGGTTGTGGGCTATTCGCAGAGCCTGAGTTAGGGTCATAGTCATCTCCTCAGTCATATGGTGAAATTGGACAGTGGAGGGGACATTCTGATTCCATGGGGTCCTAAGGGGCCTACCATAAATGACCTCAGCGGGGGTCAGTCTAGCCCTACCAGTGGGAGTAGTTCGGATCTGGAATAGAGCTATGGGAAGGAGTTTAAGCCAATTGAGTCCGGTTGATGCTACCAGTTTTGCAAGCTTGGTCTTAAGAGTCTGATTAGCGCGTTCAACGAGTCCCGCAGCTTGGGGTCGGTAGGCACAATGCAGCTGCTGGTTAATGCGCATCTGGGAACAGAATTCTTTATTGACTTGGCCAATAAAGTGAGGGCCATTATCGGAACTCAGTCGAGCTGGGATTCCATATCTGGGAACAATTTCCCTCATTAACACTTTAACAACAGTTTGAGCCTCATTGTCCAGGGTAGGGTAAGCTTCGATCCATTTGCTAAACACATCTACTATTACTAACACATATTTGTAGCACTGAACTTTTTGCAACTCGATGTAGTTCAACTGCAAGGTCTCAAAGGGACCTTCTGGTAGGGACGTCTTACCCCAATCACAGGGGACTCCCTTCCCTGGATTATGCTGTTGGCAAACAAGGCAGCGACTACTGATGTTCTGGGCTAGCATCTGGAGTCTAGGGTGCCAGCAAGTGGCCAAAAGCGTGTCACTTGTTGTCCTTGCTCCACAATGAGTAGCAAAATGCATACATTCAATAACCCATAGAGCCAACTCGTCAGACATGCAAGTCTGTTCCGCGGGAGTGGTCCAGAGTTTAGAAACATTGTCATAAGTACATCCATAATCTTTCCACAACAGTTTATCTTTTTCAGGAGCATCCTCCTGTGCTTTAATGACATCTTGGATGGTTGGCATTGGTTTTTCCGAGGCTAACTTATCCTTGGCAGGATTTTTAGTTTGACTCATCATTCTAGGCACCACCATTTGTTGTCCACAAGAGGCCTTTTTAGCCTCTTTGTCAGCACAGTGGTTTCCTATATCAACCGGAGAGTTTCCGGTAGTGTGGGCAGTGCACTTGACAATAGCAATACGTTTAGGGAGCATGAGGGCTTGCAACAAATCTGATACTAGTTGCCTATGAGATATCTCATTTCCCTGTGAGGTCAGGAATCCTCTATCTTTTTCATAACTGTCCGAAATCATGGGCTACCCCAAAGGCACACCTAGAGTCGGTATAGATATTGTCTTTGAGGTCTTTGACCAAGATACAGGCTCGGGTGAGGGCGAATAGTTCAGCTTGTTGGGCAGAATAGGCGGTTTCAAAAGCGGCAGATTCCAAGACCTGATTCTCCTGGTTTACAATGGCGTATCCTGAGATTCGTGTACCTTCTGGATTAATAGAAGAACTTCCGTCAACATACATAATACAGTCTGGGTCTTCCATTGGTACGTCAACTAAATCTTCCCTGACCGACGAGGCTTCCTGAATTAAAGATAAACAATCATGACTGGGTTCTTCCTCATCTTGGGGTGGCTCAGTAAGAAAACAGGCCGGATTAATGGCAGTACAGTGCCGAAAGGTCAGCTTAGGATTACTCAGTAGGTAGATCTCATATCTACTTTGCCTGGCCATTGTAAGGTGTTGAGTCTGCAGTTGGCCCAGGAGGGCAGCTACGGAGTGAGAGGTGTACACAACAATATCCTGCTGGAGGGTAATGTTGGCAGCGGATTGAAGGCTATTGTAGATAGCGGTTAATATTTGAGTACATCCAGGGTGCCCCAAGGCAACGGGGTCTATGCTTATCCCCGTGTTTCTGAGTTAACACAGCAGTGGCACAGTCTTTCAAGATTGTACAATACAGTTGAAAGGGTCGGTCATAGAGGGGCCAGCCCAAAGCCGGAGCTTGCAGCAGGGCTGTCTTTAGTTCCTTAAAGGCTTGGACGTCTGCAGTTTTTATTTCAAAGCTGCCTTCCTTATTTGTATACGGGGTGAGGTGCTTCGTCATCAGGGCAACGTTGGGGATCCAGGATCTACAGTAATTGATCATCCCCCACCACTGTCGCATTTGTTTAGCCGTGCTAGGGACTGGAAACTGGCAAATTGGTTCGTCATCCGGGGAGGTTCTCTATACAATCAAGCTACGTAATCGGCGGACGGTTGGCCAAAGGGGTTGTTCTGGGAGAAGTTAGTGTAAGATCCCCGTTCTCTTCCCCCCCTTGCCCCCCATCTCTTTCTCCTCTTCCTCTTTCGTGCCGACGGGAGGGACACTCTCTACTCCAATGTCCTTCTTGCCCACAATTAAAGCATCCATCTCGTCTTTCCCAGCCCCGACCTCTTCCCATACCAGGCCGGGGACAATAGGGTGGTCCGTAATTAGCAGGGCCCTGGGCCATTCGGGTGTTGGGTATATCCGTACCCTTGGTTATCCACCCATCCCTTTACACAGTACTGTGGTTCCATCTGGTATCCCCTCGGGTAGGACCAGGGTCCTCTCCGAGGGGGTTCTTCCTTTCTAGTCACATATTCGGTTTTGACCCGGGTCAGGGGTGCGCCTCCTCCTTCCCCTCCTTTCTTCTCCTGCCAATAATATTTTACCGCTCTTTCCATTTGGGCTCTACTGTTATCTGCCCAATTCATATTATGTGTCCGGATAGCGTGAGCAATCGAATAGGGCAGGCACTGAAGTAGAATAGCGCAGAATTGAGGTGAATTGTCCCCTGGCCTGAAGGCATTATCTCCTAATTGACCTCCGTGTATTTCAATAAATCTTTCCATGAATTCGTCGGCAGTTTCTTCTAGTTTGGGTTTAGTTTCTAATACTGCTGCCATACTGATGGGCTTCTGAAGGGTCTTGCTGAGAGCATTAAAGATAGCGCTTAGGCGATCCTGGGCATTATTAGGGTGAGCAGTCACTAATGCATCATGGGTGGCTCGCCTCAAATTTTCTAAGAACCGGACGTGTTCAGTCGGCCTTAAGGTCTGCTGCACTAAGGACCACAAGTCTCTTGATTCCGCATTATAAATTGAAATAGTAGTTCGAACATGATCTATAAACTGGAGTCCATTTGGGCTTGTCGCTTCGTTGGTGTAGGGTTACATTTATCTTTAACTCCTTTCGCCGGAGTGTAAGGTGGAGGGGGATGGGAAGGAGGCTGTGGTGAAGGGCCCGGGGCTGCAGGAGGCGCCGTTGGGTGCGGCTGTGTCCATTCATCAATTTCATCATCAGCCTCGGTCAACGCAAAACCAACCATTCGACTACGTAGTCTATCGGTACCCTTCTCTGAGGTCCCAGGGGAACTCTTAGTACGTTTCTCGTGTGCGCAATCTTTCTTTAGGACGTCTACAGTTTTAACATGTCCTCATTCTGTCAAGGACAGCCCTAGTTTAGTGGCGTTCTCCTGCCAGCTTGACAGAAGGGACTCATCTTTCAGCTTTTGACAGTACTGTCTCCATTTGGCTATTAAATCCTTTTTTAACCACCGGGACCATATATATATATATTTTTTTAACTCAACAAACCTATCCTTTGTGCATTTCCTGGCTCCGTAACTTATCATCCGAATATACGTAATTCAATAAGGTTCACACTCTTAAACTTCCCACATACAGGACAACACTACGAAGGGTTAAAAAAACTTTCACTGTTTGAAAAAGTGGGTGGAGCTAAAACAAACCACAACTCCCCGGTCTCCCCACACAAGCTTTCTCATCCACAGTAAAAAGCATACAAGCATTTAAAACAGATGTTCACAACATTCTCTTTTTTTTTTGGATCCATGACCTTTCAGGGAATTCGTAGTTTTATCTAAATTACCCATCCTTGTGTCGCCGCACGTTGGATCGGGGTCCTAATTAATCCGAATCGTCCCCCACGCCGCCCCGTGGTGATCTCAGTTTAGCTTACCCAGAGCCTAGGTGGACCAAGTGATATACAAGATCGACACCGCACCTGGCGTAAGTACAATTTAAAATTTACGTAGTCCCGCAGCTTAATTTTACGTAATTCCCTAACCTCCGCGTTTCCCTACGCGGTTCGCGCGATTCTCTATCCCTCCGTGTCGCCGCACAGATTTACTTGGGCCTCGAACCCACACAGCCTGTTCGCGACGCCGCACGACAATCTTTCTAGGTTCCCAATTTAAGTCCAATCAGTGCCTAGACGGGCCAAGTGATGTACAAGGTCGACGTCACACCTGACTTGGACACTTATTTTCTAAATTTAAAACGTGTTCGCCAGATTGACTTGGATCTCGTTCAGACACCACCTGAGAACCAGCGAGTGGCTAAACTTTCCTCAGACTTTTGAAACCGGAGGAAACTGGAGCAGTATTGAAATTATACTTACTCCAGTGGCCATTTTCCTCTCGTCTCGTCCAAGGCTAGTCTAGCTCTTAATTCGCAAGTTTTCGGCAGTCGTCCGTTGAGATCCCACTTCTGACACCAAATGTTGATACTGGATTCTTTTCCCTTCAATCTGTTTCAGCGAATTCACTGACACACGAACACTTTTAGTCTTAGCAACATAAGACCTTTATTAGAGAATTAGAGAATCTCCCGGCCGGGACCTGTTAAGATAAAAGGGAACACACTCGATTCGAGTCTGTCCACCTTTCTCCTGACAAGTCTCGTAACAGTACAAAAGCTCAACACTTATACATTGTCACAGCAGAACACATTTGAGTGACACTCAGTTTATACAATCATTGGTCGATTTCCCCCATAGCATACCCAATTGCAGGCTAACAACTCTCCAAATAGGGCGGGCTCCAGGGATGTGTTTATTGTTTCGAATCTCATCACACTTCCCTATTTTACTGCTGTTTATAGCAGCCCCTCGTCTGAATCATGTCTGACTTTTGCTTTTTCACGTAACTCGTGTTTGACCACAACTCTGAGTAATCCTTTGTTTGTGGCGACAGGGCAAATATCGCAGCTGGACAATTTCTCTTGGCCATTTTCCCATGATCCCTTACTAACACATTCGCAAACCTTCTATCTACATTCTCATTGGTCCCTTAGAAGATGAGAAGGATGATTTAATAATGGGAAATGTGGAAATGGCTGAGATTTTAAACAATTATTTTGCTTCGGTCTTCACAGTGGAAGACACAAAAACCATGCCAAAAATTGCTGGTCATAGGAATGTGGGAAGGGAGGACCTTGAGACAATCACTATCACTAGGTGGGTAGTGATGGACAGGCTAATGGGATTCAAGGTAGACAAGTCCCCTGGACCTGATGAAATGCATCCCAGGGTATTAAAAGAGATGGCAGAAGTTATAGCAGATGCATTCGTTATAATCTACCAAAATTCTCTGGACTCTGGGGAGGTACCAGCGGTTTGGAAAGCAGCTAATGTAACGCCTCTGTTTACAAAAGGCAGGTAACTACAGGCCGGCTAGTTTAACATCTGTAGTGGGGAAAATGCTTGAAACTATCATTAAGGAAGAAATAGCGGGACATCTGGATGGGAATCGTGCAATCAAGCAGATGCAGCATGGATTCATGAAGGGGAAATCATGTTTAACTAATTTACTGGAATTCTTTGAGGCTATAACGAGCATGGTGGATAGAGGTGTACCGATGGATGTGGTGTGTTTAGATTTCCAAAAGGCATTCGATAAGGTGCCACACAAAAAGTTACTGCAGAACTTAGAGGTACGCGGAGTCAGAGGAAATGTATTAGCATGGATAGAGAATTGGCTGGCGAACAGAAAGCAGAGAGTCGGGATAAATGGGTCCTTTTCGGGTTGGAAATCGGTGGTTAGTGGTGTGCCACAGGGATCGGTGCTGGGACCAGAACTGTTTACAATATACATCGATGACCTGGAAGAGGGGACAGAGTGTAGTGCAACAAAATTTGCAGATGACACTAAGATTAGTGGGAAAGTGGGTTGTGTAGAGGACACAGAGAGGCTGCAAAGAGATTTGGATAAGTTTAGCGAATGGGCTAAGGTTTGGCAGATGGAATACAATGTCGGAAAGTGTGAGGTCATCCACCTTGGGGGAAAAAAACAGTAAAAGGGAATATTATTTGAATGGGGAGAAGTTACAACATGCTGCGGTGCAGAGGGACCTGGGGGTCCTTGTGCATGAATCCCAAAAAGTTAGTTTGCAGGTGAAGCAGGTAATCAGGAAGGCGAATGGAATGTTGGCCTTCATTCCGAGAGGGATGGAGTACAAAAGCAGGGAGGTCCTGCTGAAACTGTATAGGTTATTGGTAAGGCTGTACCTGGAGTACTGCGTGCAGTTTTGGTCACCTTACTTAAGGAAGGATATACTGGCTTTGGAGGGGGTACAGAGACGATTCACTAGGCTGATTCCGGAGATGAGGGGGTTACCTTATGATGATAGATTGAGTAGACTGGGTCTTTACTCGTTGGAGTTCAGAAGGATGAGGGGTGATCTTATAGAAACATTTAAAATAATGAAAGGGATAGACAAGATAGAGGCGGAGAGGTTGTTTCCACTGGTCGGGGAGACTAGAACTAGGGGGCACAGCCTCAAAATACGGGGGAGCCCATTTAAAATCCAGTTGAGAAGGAATTTCTTCTCCCAGAGGGTTGTGAATCTATGGAATTCTCTGCCCAAGGAAGCAGTTGAGGCGAGCTCATTGAATGTATTCAAGTCACAGATAGATAGATAGATTTTTAACCAATAAGGGAATTGAGGGTTACCGGGAGCGGGCGGGTAAGTGGAGCTGAGTCCATGATCAGATCAGCCATGATCTTATTGAATGGCGGAGCAGGTTCGAGGGACTAGATGGCCTACTCCTGTTCCTAATTCTTATGTTCTTATGTTCTAAAAAGCAGATGGGATTCTTGGCTTTATTAATAAAGGCATAGAATACAAAAGCAAAGAAATTATGCTAAATCTTTATAAAACACTGATTAAGCTGGAGTATTGTTCAATTCTGGGCACCACACTTTAGGAAGTGTGACAGTGCCTTGGGGTGCAGAAGTGACTGACCAGAATGGTACCATGGATGAGGGACTTCAGTTACATGGAGAGATTAGAGAAACCGGGATTGTTCTTAGAGCAGAGAAGATTAAGAGGAGATTTGATAGAAGTGTTCACAATAATGAATGATTTTAATAGAGTAAATAAGGAGAAACTTATTTCCACTGACAGAAGGGTCATTAACCAGAGGACACAGATTTAAGATGATTAGCAAAAGAACCAGAACATTCTTTCATGCAGTGAGTTATTATGATCTGGAATGCACTGTCTGAACGACACAATGAGCCAAATGACCTCCTTCTCTGCTGTATTATTCGATGATTTTATTCTATGATTCTAAGGTATGTTGGAATATGTTCTGCTCTGTATTGCATTGCTTTTGTTTCTCCTCTGCTTTGCTGTAATTGGCATTTCAGAGCTTGCTTACCAGCTAACTGTTTTCATCAGTTTTTGCCTCGTTCCTTTCTGAGCCTGTGTAGTTGTGAGTCCGTTGGCTCCATCACAGTTTGTGCATTTCCAGCCTGCTATTTTTCTGGCTTGTTTTACTCTTCCTCTTTGAACATTTGCCTTTGGTGCAGCACAAACAAAAATTTCATGTTCTACAGAGCCATGTTGGACAATGTCGCATGTTTAAAGCAAGAACTGTTGCTCCTTTCTTCGGTCTGGGGTGGTGTGTGGCGGGGAGGTGGTGCGAAGAGAAGGTCCTGTAACCACCAGGCGAGACTCGGGCAAGGAGGGTACAAATTGGGTGGAATGCGATGTAAATTCAGCAGGAGTTGGAGAATCAGGAACAGGCTGGATTTATTTAAACTCTAGTGTCTCAATACTAAATATGGCAAATTGGCATTGCTAAGAATTCTTAAAATGATGCTGATCTTTTATTTTAGCATGTATTCAAACTGTTTTGTATGGTAATTTGAGGAGCTGTAAAATTTTAATGTATTTATATTGTAGGTATGTGGGCTCATACCATGAAAGTCGAGGACTATCAAGATCTAATTGACCGAGGGTGGAGGAGGCAAGTATCATTCTTAACCGTACATTAGCTTCCTGTTTGTGATCCAGTACAGAAGTAGGAAAAGAAATAACTTGGATTTGCATTATCTCGACGTTCCACGTCCTTGGGACATCCCAAAGCACTCACACCCATTGAAGTACTTTTGAAGTGTAGTGGGGAAATGTGGCAGCCAATTTGCACATAGAAAGATCCCATAAACAGCGAGAGGATAAATGGTCAGATAATCCGTTTTAGTGACATTGTTTGAGGGAAATATGTTGTCCATATACATTCCCTTATTTTCTTTGAATAGCGCCATGGGATCTTTTGCATTCACCTGGGAGAGCAGATCAGGCCTCTGATGCTGCAGCACTAATACACTGAAGCATCAATATAGGCTATGTGCTCAAGTTTTTGGAGTGCAGCTTAAACCCGCAAGCTTTTGATCCTGCTGAGCCAAACTCACACTTAAAATGAAGGAAATGTTGCATCCTAATTTATGTTCACTAATAGAAATGATTGTGTTTACAGATCCCATAATTGTGGTTTTATTTGCTGGTCTCAGTCGCTTTCCACACTTTGACTAATATAAGAATTGTTATTACAAATCCTCTTCTGAGCTGTTGAAGATTATGCTGAATAAAGTCCTGATGACATTATCAATTAGAGATTAATCATATATTTTAGTTAAATTGTTTTTTCTAAAATTTTCTGACCACCTTAGCAATGTAGTGCACAAATGTTAAAACTCTATTCTAATTTTTATATTTATAAAATTCTGGCATGCTTTCAGAATATTTCCTGGGTGCAAGATGTTCCATTTATGATTTTTAGATTTTTAGCAGTTTTTATTTCTAAGTTTAATTTCAGATGTTACTGGATTGTAAATTATTTGATAAATGGTACCATTTTGTCTGAAGAATATTAAAAGTGATAAATTAATTGTGGTTCTGTGGATTGTCACCCTAATCCACCTCATCAAAGAGAAATAGAATAGGCATTCACAAGTCATATATTCCCAATGGGCAGAGCGCAGAATCTAAGGCAGGGCTACCGTGGGCTCTTCTTGGTATAACTGCCTCTGCTTTTACAGCTGCATTGAAGGAGGCATGGGGACTGATTGCCTGCCCTTTGCTGGAAACCCAAGAAAGGACATTTTGTTAAAACATTGTTGAAGGACCAAAGGCCATAGTGCAGGATATGATCAAGGCTGAAAGGAATAAGATTAAATGATGTAGTGGTGATTAGGGGGTACTAAACCTGGGTTTACAAATTTGAAGATTGTAGGAAGAAGGAAATAATGAAGTCGTTTCAAAATTGTGAAGTTTTGGAAAATAATGATTTAAAATATGACAACAGTGTGCAGGACAACATGTATGGAGTTTAGAAGGACAAAAGAGCAAAGGGCAGAAGGTCATCATCATGGTCAGTTCCTCGGAGTCATGGTGACTTGCTTCCACTCTAAAAGTGAGTTTTCAGATGGTTGAAGAGTCCAATTTGGCACCTGCAGTCTCTGTCACAGATCGGGCAGACAGTGGTTGAAGGAAAGGTTGGGTGGGGAGCCTGGGTTGAGGCACGCTCCTTCCGCTGTCTATGCTTGGTTTCTGCTTGCTCTCGGCGATGATACTCGAGGTGTTCAGTGTCCTCCTGGATGCTCTTCCTCTACTTTGGGCGGTCATGGGCCAGGGATCCTCAGGTGTCGATGGGGAATGTTGCACTTTATCAAGGAGGCTTTGAGGGTGTCCTTGAAGCGTTTTCTCTGCCCACCTGGGGCTCGTTTGCCGTGTCGCAGCTCCGCGTCAAGCGCGTGTTTTGGAAGTCTCGTGTCAGGCATGCAGATGATGTGACCCGGCCAACGGAGCTGATTGAGCGTGGTCAATGCTTCAATGCTGGGGATGTTGGCCTGAGCGAGAACACCGACGTTGGTGCGTCTATCCTGCCAATGGATTTGCAGGATCTTGTGGAGGCTGCGCTCGTGGTACTTTTCCAGTGCATTGAGGTGTTTGCTGTGTATATACCATGTCTCTGAGCCATATAGGAGGGCGGGTATCACCACTGCCCTGTAGACCATAGGTTGGTGCTAGATTTGAGGTCCTGATCTTCAAACACACTCTTCCTCAGGCGACCGAAGGCTGCGCTGGCACACTGAAGGCGGTGTTGGACCTCGTCGTCAATATTTGCTCTTGTTGACAGTAGGCTCCCGAGATATGGAAAATGGTCCACGTTGTCCAAGGCCTCGTCATGGATTTTGAAAATCGGAGGGGCAGTGCCGTGTGGCAGGGTCAGGTTGGTAGGGATGTTTAGTGTAAGGCCCATGCTCTCATACGCTTTGGTGAAGGTGTTGACGATGGCTTAGAGTTCGGCCTCCGAGTGTGCGCAGACGCAAGCATCATTTGTGTACTGTAGTTCAATGACAGAGGATGGGACGACCTTGGATCTGTCCTGGAGGCGGCAGAGGTTGAACAGATTCCCATTTGTTCTATAATTAAGCTCCACTCCAGCGGGGAGCTTGCTAAGGGTGAGATGAAGCATTGCAGCAAGGAAGATCGAGAAGAGCATTGGTGCAATGACGCAGCCTTGCTTGACCCCAGTCCGGATGTGGGTTGGGTCTGTGGTGGATCCGTTGGTCAGGATCACGGCTTGCATGTCATTGTGGAGCAGACGGAGGATAATGACAAACCTTTGAGGGCAGCCGAAACGGAGGAGGACGCTCCATCATCCCTCACGGTTGACAGTGTCAAGGCCTTTGTGAGGTCAAAGAAGGCCATGTACAAGGGTTGGTGCTGTTCCTTGCATTTCTGTTATAGTTGTCGCGCAGTGAAGATCATGTCCGTTGTACCCCTTCGTGGATGGAATCAGCATTGCGACTCTCGGAGGAGCTCTTTAGTCACAGGGAGAAGACAATTGAGGAGGATTCTTGCGATGACTTTCCCTGTGGCAGACAGCAGGGAGATTCCTCTGTAGTTACCGCAGTCGGACTTGTCCATTTTTTTGAAGATGGTCATGATTACGGCGTCTCTGAGATCTCCTGCCATCCTTCCAGATAAGAGAAATGAGATCATGTATTCATGCCAATAATGCTTCACCGCCATGCTTTCGTGCTTCGGTGGGAATTCCAACTGCTCCTGTTGCCTTGTTATTCTTCAGCTGACAGATGGCTTTTTCTATCTCGTGCCGGACTGGGGTTGTGCTGAGATGGTGGCGGGTAGCCTGTTGCGGGATGTAGTCGAGGACACTCTCGTCGAAGACAGAGTCTCGGTTAAGGAGATCTTCGAAATGTTCCTTCCAACAGGCTCTGTTCTTGATGAGTACCTCACCGTTCTTGGACAGCAGTGGGGTAGGGCCTTGGATGCTTGGACCGTAGGTGGTCTTGACTGCACTGAAGAATCCACACACGTCGTGGTTGCCGGCTAACTGTTGGATCGCCTGTGCTTTCTCCACCCACCATCTGTTTTTTCGGTCGCGGGACCGCGGTCTTCAGCCGTCTGTACAGCTGCTTCCTTGCTCTAGTGGTGGGTTGCTGTTTTAAATTCAGAAATGCCTTGTGCTTGCGGCTAATTAGCTTCGAGATCTCCTGGTCGTTCCTCGTCAAACCAGTCTTGGTGTTTCCTGGTCGAGTGACCGAGCGTCGCTTCGCAGGTGCTGATTATGGAGGCCTTGAGGACAACCCAGGCACTATGGACACTCTGCGTCTCTGGGTCAAAGGGAGTCGCCAGGCTGGCAGTGAGGCGATGGCTGAATAGGGCTTTCTTATCAGGGTCTTTGAATGTCCTAGCGTTGATTTTCCTGCGGCATTGTTTCTGTTGCCGTTGCTGCTTTGGGGCAATATTGATGTTGATGACAGAGCGGATTAGGCAGTGGTCCGTCCAGCAGTCGTCAGCTCCTGTCATGGCACGGGTGATGTGCACGTCCTTGTGGTCCCTCACTTGAACGATGACATAGTCGAACAGATGCCAGTGCTTGGGAGCGAGGGTGTTGCCATGATGCCTTGTATTTGTCTCTCTGATGGAACAAGGTGTTGGTTATGACAAGGCCATGTTCCAGGCATTTTGTCAGGAGCAAGGTACTGCTGGAGTTGGATTTCCCTAACCCCTCTCTGCCAATCACACCTCCCCAGAGGCCTGTGACCTTTTCGACTCTGGCATTGAAATCGCCAAGGACGATCAGCTTGTCGTCGGTTGGGACTAGGGACAGGGATTGTTCGAGGCTGGAGTAGAATTCCTCTTTGGTCTCATCTGTAGCTTCTAGTGTTGGGCGTACGCGCTGATGACCATAGCGCACTGGTTCCGGGCTAGGGTGAGCCGAAGAGTCATGACACGTTCGCTTATCCCATATCTCTGAAACGGTGCACTAGCTCATTCTTGATGGCAAAGCATTCTTCTTATGGTTTACCTTCCTGAAGAAGGTGGAACCACCACCTTGTTCTTTGAGCTGGCCTTCCTCTGCTCGCTGGGTCTCACTTAGGGCGGCGATGTCAACATCGTAACATCTGAGTTCCTGGACAACTATAGCAGTGCGATGTTCTGGTCTGTTTGAAGTTCGGAAGATGCCTGTGTGCGCGTTCTTTTAACGTGCACACCAGCCACCACAAGGGCTCAGCAGAACGAGGTCTTAGCCCAATGGCAAGGGACTCCAAGACGACTGGAGACCAGGGTCGACTGTATGGGCCTAGTTGTATACGGTGGAATGTCGACCAAAAGCTCGGACTGAGCAGAGCCTTTGGGAGAGATGATGAGAGATCTGAGGTGTGGAGAGTGAGAGTAAGAAACCTGAGGCAATGCTTCACTGGTATCAGTAAAGTAGAGAAAGGGAGAGAGGTTGATTGTTCGAAAGGGATTGCTATCTAGACAAACATCAGCTTGCCCAGGAATGTGAGCGAGAAGTTAGAAGAGACTCCCCAGATACCAAAGTTTAAAAAATATATCATCTGGATAGCTTGATGCTGTGTTGATGCGTCTTCCTAATCTAGGTTACAGTTGATGGAGAGAGACTAAGTCAAGTGAGTTCATCACCAGGAAAGGAAAATCCTTATTAATTTGTGCTGACCTTGTGCATCTAACAAAACAGACACCTGGCAACTGATCATTTGCCTTTTTCTTGGTGTGTGGTGCAGGATGCCTAGTCAATTCAAAACACAATCAGACTGACGTGTTTGGATTTGATTTACACTATAGCTGTAATATTCTAATGTAAACTCTTTAATTATTTTCAGGAGTGGTATGTATGTTTATAAACCCACAATGGATCGAACATGTTGCCCTCAGTATGCAATAAGGTAAGCATTATATCTGTGTTCAGATAGCCACCAGTACTTCCACTTTCTTGCCAATTTTTCTACGTGGAATTCCTGGAGGTAGTGTTCAGGGAAATATCTGCATATTAACTGGCCAAGAAACACCCAGTGATAATTGGAAACAACAATTAACTTTTTCCAGGCAGTTTATAAGTGGGTGTGGATCGCCTCGTAGTACATAACAGCCTCAAGCTGAACTCAGCATATGGACCGTAAGCTTCATTTCATAATATATCCATCCTTGCTCTTTTTTACATTGCAAAGTTATATGCATTTCAGTAACTTCCAGTACCTTAATTCCAAGCCTGAACTAACCCTCCTTTGTTACTTGCTAGTTTTAAATAACTGACTGTTCTTATTGTTTAATGATGCAGTGATGGGACTTCAAGAAAGAGGAAAGTAGTCCACTATGTTACACAATTCTGAAACCACTTTTTAGCTCTGTGAAATGAGCAGACTATTTTGAAAAATCATAACCAAACCCAACCTTAGGAAAAAAAACATTGGTGAATCAAGCAGGAAATATTAAAATCCCTGATCTTTGAAGACCTTGTATGAGATTTCTCTTTTATCTGCTGCACGGTTTATATTCAATTACAAATCTTTTAAAGCTTTTGGTTGTATTGTTTTGGATGCTTTATTTGCCACTTGTGTGGTAAAGAAAACTAGATGATGTACCCTCCCTCGTCTAGCATATTTGCAAGTTACGAAATACAGTACTTTAAGCTAACTTGGAAGTATTTTGGCTCACTGGGATGCTTGTATGTCGCCCAAGAACAATAAATGATGGATTATGAGGGAACATCAAAATATTGCTTAAAAAGGATCTACAAAATAGAACTGTTGAGAATTTCTAAACCGGGGAATTGGGAAACTATCACTCAAGAAACTCGACACCATCCAGGACAAAGCAGCCAGCTTGATTGGCACCTCATCTACCACCTTCAACATTCACTCCCTCCACCACCGGCACACCGTGGCTGCAGTGTGTACCATCTACATGACCTGCACTCATCCAGGCAAGTAGAGAGTATTCCATCACACTCCTGATTTGTGCCTTGTGGATAGGTTTTGGGGTGTCAGGAGGTGAGACACTCGCCGCAGATTACCCAGCCTCTGACCCGCTCTTGTTGCCACAGTGTTTGTGGCTGGTCCAGTTAAGTTTCTGGTCAATGGTGACCCCCTGGATGTTGATGATGTAAGATTTGGTGATGGTAATGCCGTTGAATATCAAGGGGAGGTGGTTAGACTCTCGCTTGTTGGAGATGGACATTGCCTGTCATTTGTGTGACGTGAATGTTACTTGCCACTTATTAGCCCAAGCCTGAATGTAATTCAGGTCTTGCTGCATGTGGGCATGGACTGCTTCATTATCTGAGGAGTTGCAAATTGCACTGAACACTGCAATCATCAGCGAACATCCCCACTTCTGACCTTATGATGGAGGGAAGGTCATTGATGAAGCAGCTGAAGATGATTGGGCCTAGGACACTGCCCTGAGGAACTCCTGCAGCGATGTCCTGGGGCTGGGATGATTGACACACCAACAACCACAATGTTCCCTTGTGCGAGGTATGACTCCAGTCAGTAGAGAGTTTTCCTCCTGTAACCACCCCCTGATTCCCATTGACTTGAATTTTACTAGGGGTCCTTGATACCACACTCTGTCAACTGCTGCCTTGATGTCAAGGGCAGTCACTCCTCACCTCTGGAATTCAGCTCTTTTGTCCATGTTTGGACCAAGGCTGTAATGAGGTCTGGAGCAGAATGGTCCTGGCGGGAACCCAAGCTGAGCATCAGTGAGCAGGTTATTGGTGAGTAAGTGTCACTTGATAGCATTGTCGACGACACCTTCCATCACTTTGCTGATGATTGAGAGTAGGCTGATGGGGCGGTAATTGGCCAGATTGGATTTGTCCTACTTTTTGTGGACAGGACATACCTGGGCAGTTTTCCACATTGTCGGGTAGATGCAAGTGTTATAGCTGTACTGGAACAGCTTGGCTAGAGGCGCGGCTAGTTCTGGAGCACAAGTCTTCAGCACGACAGCCGGAATGTTGTTGGGAGCCCATAGCCTTTGGCTGCCGCTCCGGACCTGAGCCATCCAGTACTTTCCACTTTTTATCCCTCTTTCCTTTTCTCTTGATTCTCCCCTGATTGTGTTCTCCTGTCGTCATGCTTCCTTTCATCTATCCTCTCTCGGATATTCTGCCCTCCCAAATCCCACCCTAATCCTTCATTATTATTCGACCTTCCTACTCCCAGGCTTGACTCCCTCCTGGATAAGCCTACAGCTTCACTCTGTGCCTCTCTTGGCATCCTAAAAAGGGCTCATTGCAATCGCCGTTGCCTCCTCATGAGCAGCAATCCTAATTGTCCCATTCTACTCTCTCACCGACCGCCCCCCCGCCCCCCCCATCCTACTCCACAGTACACCCACTGGGGCCAATCTTGCCAATCTCCTCCCCGTTCAACTCGCCCCCTGCTGCGTCTCCGTATCTCCCTCCAGAACGTCTGTTCACTTGCGGTCAAGGCCCTTCCCATCCATGAGCTTATCGTGGATGATCACATCGACGACATGGCCCTGATGGAAACTTGGTTGAGAGACGATGACACCTTCCCCTTAAATGAAGCCTCTCCGCCTGGCTATACCTTCTACCACCGTGGTGGTGGTGTGGCTCTCATCGTCAAATCATAATTTGGTCTGTCCCCCTACTCCTCCAGCACTTTCCCCTTTTGAGCACCTTATTTCACCTCTCATTTAAAATTCTTGTACTCTACCGCCTATCCAAGTACCATAAAAATGTTATTACCGATATTTCTTCACTACTTTGCTCCCTCTGCCTCTGCACCAAATGACTTCTCATCCTTGGTGATTTTAACATCCATCTCAATTTATCATGCTCTCCTCTGAGTTCACTAGCCTCCTAACCTCCCTGAGGAAGGTCCAGGTCGGTGATTGGAGCGTGCGCAGATGCAGCAGGAGCGGCGAGATCAGGGCAAAGGCACTAAGAGACTGTGGAGGGATGTGATCTGGGCCCAGGGGAGGCGTGAGTTCGGGGCCAGGGGCCACGGGGCAGCACGGGCCAGCCCACACTGCGATGTGTGCGCGCACTAGGTCCGTGCAGCAGAGCAGGTCTCCAGTCGTCTTGGGTAATCCTTGCCACTGGACCAAGACCTAGCTCTGTTAAGCCCATGCGGTGGCTGGTGTGCAACGGCTACCACACGTTAAAAAAAATCCATGCGCAGGCATCGTCCACCCTTGAGGATGTAGTTCCGGTTCTTCATTCGAAACACCTGTGAACTCATCCTTTTTTTTTTTGGCGTGGAAGCAAGTCATTCTTGTTTCGCGGGACCGCCTATGATGATGATTATGATCCTCCCTTAATCTCTCCCTCCATATAAGCTCCCCGACCCATATTCATGGCCACCTCCTCAACTGTGCCATCTCCCATGGCCTCGGTACTCCCATCTCTGACCACTTCCTTGTATCATTCTCCATCCACATCCCCCTTCCACGACCCCCCCACACATCCCCCTTCCACGCCCGCCCCCCGAACCCTTCATTCTTCTGTGTGCACCCCTGGAAAACTCTCTTACAACTGCACTCATGAACTCCCAACTGTCCAGCTTTTGACATTTCTGCAGCTCAATCAGCCAATCTGCTCAATCACACCCTCACCACCACCTTTGATGCCCAGTCTCTGTTAAAATAATTATTCTTTCTCACCCTAGCCGCTCCCCCGGTAGAGCCCTGATCTTTGCTCTCAAGTCCAAGGGACGTAAACGAATGGACATGGCGGACAACTGGTTTAGCCATTCATCGCCAAATCTGGCTGGACCTCATAAAGCATTATCGGGACCTGCTTTCATCCGCTCACTATTCTAGAATCATTCTGGAATGCAAAGATAAACACTGGCTTCTATTCTCCACTGCTAACCATTTTTTTTAAACCCCTCTCCCCAGTCTCCACCCTCACCTCTGACAATAAGTATGAGGGGCTCATGGACTTCTTTGTCTGTAAAATTGAGACTATCTGTTTGGCCGCCTCTGCCTCTTCGCTTCCTTCCCCTAGCCCACTGGACCAAACTTCCTCAAAGAAAGCCTCCTGCCCTAGCCCTGACCTCACATCTTTCTTCAATTTCTCTCCAATCTCCCCTCATGACCTTTCCGAGCTCATCCTGACCATGAGACCCACCTCCTGCTCCCTTGACCCTATTCCCACCCAATTGCTGACCACCCAACTTCCTTTTCTGGCTCCCATGTTAGCTGTCATTGTTAACGGTTCTCTCTCCTCGGGTACCATCCGCCACTCCCTCAAATCTGCCGTCATCACCCCTTGCCTCCAAAACAAAGCTGCCCTCGACACCCCCACCCCCCCCCCCCACTCCATCCTTGCAAACTACTGCCCCATCTTCAACCTCGCTTTCTCTCCAAAGTCCTTGAACGTGTTGTCACCTCTCAAATCCATGCCCATCTTTCCTGCAATTCCATATTTGAATCCTTCAAATCGGTTTCTGCGCCTGCCACAGTACCGAAATGTCGCTCATCAAAGTGACAAATTACATCCTTTCTGACTGTGACAAAGGCAAACTATCCCATCTTGTCCTTCTTGACTTGTCTGCAGCCTTTGACATTGTTGACCACTCTATCCTTCTCCAATGCCTCTCCACCATCATCTAGCTGGCTGGAACTGCACTCGCCTGGTTCCATTCTTATCTATCCTTGGCCCCCTCCTATTTCTCATCTGCGTAATGCCCCTTGGTGACATCATCCAAAAACACAGCATCAGTTTCTACATGTATGCTGATGACATCCAGCTCTACCTCACTACCACTTCTCCTCGACCCTTCTTCGGTCTCTAAATTGTCAGACTGTTTATCCGACATCCAGTTCTGAATGAGCAGAAATTTTCTCCAATTCAATATTGGGAAGACCGAAGCCATTGTTTTAGGTCCCTGCCACAAACTGACTCCATCCCTCTCCCAACTTCTGTCTGAGGTTGGACCAGACTGTTCACAACCTTGGTGTCATATTTGACCCTGAAATGAGCTTTTGACCACATATCCACAGCATAACTATGATTGCCTATTTCCATCTCCGTAACACTGCTCATCTCTGCCCTTGCCTCAGCTCATCTGCTGCTGAAGCCCTCATCCATGCCTTTGTTACCTCTAGACTTGACTATTCCAACGGGCTCCTAGCTGGCCTCCCATATTCTACCCTACATAAGCTAGAGGTGATCCAAAACTCGGCTGCCCATGTCCAAACTCTCACCAAGTCCTGCTCACCCATCACCCCTGTGTTCGCTGACCTAAATTGACTCCCGGTTAAGCAACACCTCGATTTCAAAATTCTCATCCTTGTTTTCAAATTCCTCCATGGCCTCTCCCCTTCCTATCTCCGAAATCTCCTCCAACGCCCCCCCCCCCCCCCCCCCCGAGATGCCTGCGCTCCTCCAATTCTTCCCTCTTGAGCATCCCTGATTCTGACCGTTCAACCATTGGTGGCTGTGCCTTCTGTTGCCTAGGCCCTAAGCTCTGGAATTCCATGCCTAAACCTCTCCGCCTCTCTACCTCTCTTTCCTCTTTCAAGACACTCCTTAAAACCTACCTCTTTGACCAAGCTTTTGGTCACCTGCCCTAATTTTACCTTATGTGGCTCGGTGTCAAATTTTTTTGTCTCATAATACTCCTGTGAAGCGCCTTGGGATGTTTCACTATGTTAAAGGAGCTATATAAATATAGGTTGTTATTGTTGTATCCAGTGCACTTAGCCGTTTCTTGATATCACTGGAGTGTATCGAATTAGCTGAAGCCTGGCTCTGATGGTGAGGACCTCGGGATGAGGCCGAGATGGATCATCCACGGTACTTCTGGCTGGAGATGTTTGCAAACACTTCAGCCTTGTCTTTTGCACTCGTGATGGGCTCTGCCATCATTGAGGATGGGGATATTCATGGAGCCTCCTCCTCCCATTAGTTGTTCAGTTGTCCACCATCTTTCACGACTGGATGTGGCAGTACCGCAGAGCTTTGATCTGATCCGTTGATTGTCGGATCGCTTATCTCTGTTTATAGCATGCTGCTTCTGTTGTTTAGCATGCATGTAGTCCTGTGTTGCACCTTTCCCAGGCTGGTACCTCATTTTTGGGTATGCCTGGTGCTGTTCCTAGCATGCTCTTCTGCACTCCTCATTGAACCAGGGTTGGTTCCTTGACTTGATGGCTGTGGCAGAGTGAGGGATATGCCAGGCCATGAAATTACAGGTTGTGGTGGAATACAATTCCGCTGGTGCTGATGGCCCGGAATGCCTCTTGGATGCCCAATTTTGAGCTGCGAGATCTGTTCCACACAAGTGCCACACAACACGATGGAGGGTTTTTTCAGTGTTCGGATGAGACATCGTCTGCACAAGGATTGTGCAGTGATCAATGCTGTCATGGATAGATGCATCTGCGACCAGTAGATTGGTGAGGACGAGATCAAGTAGGTTTTCCCCTCATGTTGGTTCTCTCACCACCTGCCGCAGGCCCAGTCTGGCAGTTATGTCCTTCAGATCTTGGTCAGTTGTGGTGCTACCGAGCCACTCTTGGTGATGGACATTGAGGTCCCCCATCCAGGGTACATTCTGTGCCCTTGCTACTCTCCCTGCTTCTTCCAAGTGGTGTTCAACATGGAGCAATACTGATTCATGTGCTGAGGGAGGACGGTAGGCGGCAGTCAACAGGAGGTTTCCTTGCCAATGCTTGACCTGAAGTTATGAGACTCCATGGGGTCTGGAATCAATGTTGAGAACTCTCAGGACCACTCCCTCGCTCCTGTATAACACTGTGCCACCACCTTGGGTGGGTCTGTGCTGCCGGTGGGACAGAACATACCCAGGGATGGTGATGGAAGAGTCTGGGACATTGGCAGAAAGGTATGATTCTGTGAGTATGACTGTTGCTTGACTAGTCTGTGGGACGGCGCGCTCAATTTTGGCACAAGTCCCCAGATGTTACTGTGGAGGGCTTTGCAGGGTGGACTGGGTTGGGTGTGCCGTTGTTGTATCCGAAGCCATGTGGTCTGTCAGGTTTTTTTATTATTATTGCTTCTTGTAGCGGTTTGTTAAAGCTGAGTGGCTTGCTCGGCTATTTCAGAGGGCAGTTAAGAGTCACCAATGTTGCTGTGGGTCTGGAGTCACATATAGGCCAGACCAGGTAAGGACAGCAGATTTCCTTCCCTAAAGGACATTAGTGAACCAGATGGGTTTTATGACAGTCCAATAGTTTCATGGTCACCATTACTGACAGCTTTTTATTACAGTTTCATTTAATTAACTGAATTTAAATCCTTTACCCGGTGGGATTTGAACGCCCGTCTCCGAATTATTTGTCCAGGCCTCTGGATTACTGGTTCTGTAATTTAACCACAATGCTACCGTTCCTATAGGTGCACTATCTAGGGTCTTTTTAATTTTTAAAGCAATTTTCTCCAAGTTTGGGACGGTCTTCATTTCAATCATCCAGCAATTATTCGGAAAGAATGGCATGAGTTTAGCCAAGAATGTTTAGTAGAAATTCATGGCATGCCCACCAACAGAACTTGAGAACATCCATTATCCATAACCATTATATGAAAATTGTGGATAATTTTAAATGCAGTTTCTTTTAAACCTAATAATATCAAATTTGTATTAGTTACTCTGAATCAGATTTATATGCTGAGGTTCTAAACTTAATAAAATGATTTTGATGCCGTCATCCCTGAGGCTGCGATATAAAACAACTGGAATGAGTGCGACAAATTGCTTCTAATTATTTTTGATTTGTAATTCACTGTAAAATCACCCTCTGCTGTTATCTTCACAGGTGTCATATTTTGGACTTTAAACTTGCCAAGTCCTCAAAGAAAGTATTAAAGAAAATGACACGGTTTCTTTCCAGAGGAGAAGTAGCAAAAGGAGGTGGTGGGACTGGTGAGTATACACTCTTGTTTTACGGACAGTTGTGACTGAATAAATACATTTCTTGTACGTTAAGAAGTCTATATCATCCATATCCCGCCACTGTCCACATTTCTGTACTTCAGGAGGCGGTGATTTGCTTTGATGCACAATTCATGGGTGCTGGCGGCACTCGTATATCTCTTCCATTGCCCATTCTTCTTGAGTGAACCAAGCTATTCAATGGGCCCATCAAGCTGAGCCTGGTCTTGTTGTCACCAAGCATCCCACAAGTGCTCCTTGCACCAAATTCAGGAAAGTGAAACCAATTGCTGTACAGGTTGAACCTCTCTAATTCGGCCCCCTTGGGACCTGGCCTGTGCCAGACAAGAGAATTTGCTGGACCACAGGAGGTCACGCCGACCCCAGATTTAAAAATCCCACTGTCGGCAAAGTTTTAGAATTGCTTCCTACAAAAGCTATTTTTGCTAATCCGTAACTGTAGTGCCATGGGCTCTGTACCTTGTATATCGGCCACGTTGTGGCTATTTTGATATAGGACTGATCTCGGGAGTGTGCTTGCAGGTTGGAAGTTAGATTTGCCGATGGGTTGCGCGGCGAGAGGGGCTGCAGTTTGATGTAAGGAGCCCCGTTGTTCAGCGCGGAGGCCGAAGGAGCCCATGCCGAAGCCGAGGTAGTGTACATGGAGTGCGGCTCCATCACCCCACCGCCGGTCAGCAAGGGAGACGCGGGCAGTGAGCTGTAGGTGTGGCTGGGGTAATCTCCAACCGAAGATCCTGTACAGCTTCTCAGTGACCATTGTTGGCCGAGAGGTGAGACAGAATGTCCCGGTAAACCCATCCCATCAATGTTGCTGGCCAAATGTCTTCCAGTCTTGGTAGGAGCCTTGGAAAAAGGGGAAGCGGCTCTGGAGGAACTGGTCGATCTCTCTGAGAATCAACTGTTTGGTGGGAGAGCTTTGAATAGCCATCACAATCAGGGCTATGTAGGAATACGATGGCTTCTCCGGGCGCCGTATGCCAGCGTTTGTTTTCTTAGTTTTGGTAGTGGAAGTGCCTGATTCTATCTCCGAGGTCTGACAACGACCCGGCTGTTGTCAGCAGCATTGTCAGCAGTACTCGGTTTAAATAAACACTAAGATCCCGTCACCTGACCCCCCCCGGTTGAGCACTCGCCTCTTCTCTGACCTGACAGTGCTCCCACCTGCTCTGTAGTGCCTCATTCCATCCCTATGGGAATCTGCGGCTCCTCCTGATCCCGACCCCATTTTCAGGCATGTCGGCTGTGAAGCAGTTTTCGTGGACATGGGGAAATCATTCGCCAATTTCTTGTATAAAAAGGTTTTCCATTCGGCCTCCAAATCCAACATCAAAAAGGTGAGCGGCAGCTCGGGGCGTGAGTAGTTGGGAGGGGGCAGCAACGATGTCACTGGGTCCGAGGGTCGCCTGCCCACTCACAGGACACAGCGTGGGGTCACGGCCTCTCGCCGGGAATGATGCCGGACCAGGGAGGTTGCCGGATTTGAGAAGTTCAACCTATACCATGATTCTGCCCTTGTTGAGATCAATTAACTTTGCTCAGACTAAAGATCGAAGCTGGGAGATTCCTGATCCTGTATGTTTCAATACCATACCATGTCATCAAGTAATACCATAAGTGCTGTCATTTAAAAAGTAAGATGTGCCTATTTTCAATACATGGTCACTTGGAACGATATATTTGCTTTCATTCCCCTGTAAGAGGGGGCTGAATGTGCAATCAACGTTATCGCTACAATATTTAGCAGTCATCTCGCATCTGAAATAAAGTATTCTTTAGAAACTAAAACTAACCATATAATATTTACTTCTTGCTAATCAGGAATGATACCTACAGCAAAAACATAGTACATTTTTAAACAAATGCAAATTAAAACACAGTTTTCTGCTACCGAATTTATTAGTTGGTTATTATTCCAGAATCAGTTTGTACTGAATGCTTGGAGATAACTTTTCATATTTTTATATTTCAAAGTTACCTGGGAATTTTTCTGTATTTTTTTAGATTTTAAAGAGGGATAAAATCAAAGGAATAATATAAAGGGTAGAAGCTTGGTGCAAATTTGGGAGGTTGGGTTTTTGATATTGTCTCTGTTACCAATACCAAAGTGCTTTTTATAAATCACTCTTTACATTGGGAAGACACCTGATCACTTCAGAGAGAGGAGAAAATAAATATCAAATGGGAGAAAAAACCCAGGACCTTCCTCCTAGGAACTCGTAAATTCCAGAGCTGCCCTCTGTGAGGCTGAACCCTAGTTTCCTTACCCAATCCTGCTAAGTATCAGATATCTAGCTTTAACTTGTAGAATACTGCACACCAAGTTGCTGTATGCTCTCTACTTTAAAACTAGTAGTGGATAAGAATTAAATACATAAGTAAATCTATTTATCATATATATCATACATCATATTCATTTACAGTTTTCATAGAATAATAATGGAATTTTAGAATCCAATTGGCAAAGCACCAGTAAAAATCTTAAAATGCCATTTAGTAAAAGTAGAAGCTAACTTATCACTCACTGTAAATTTGTGTCTCTGATGTCATCCTCTGCAGGTCATAAAACCCTTAGTGTTATGGCAATATAGGAAGATAGGAACAGGAGTAGGCCATTCATCCTTCCAAACCTGTTCCGCCATTTAATTAGATCATGGCGGATCAGTATTTTAACTCCATCTACCCGCCTTGGTTCGTAGCCTTTAATATCCTTGCCTAACAAAAATCTATCAATCTCAGTTTTTAAACTTTCAATTGACCTACCCTCTGTCCCCAAAAAGCTGCTGAATTCCAGATTTCCACTACCCTTTGTGTGAAGAAGTGCTTTCTGACATCACCCCTGAATGGCCTCGCTCTAATTTTAAGGTTATGCCCCATTAGCACCAGAGGAAATAGTTTCTGTCGATCCGCCCTATCAAATCCTTGAATCATCTTAAACACTTTAATTGGATCACCCCTTAATTTTCTATACTCCAGGAAACGGCTTAGTCTATGCAACCTGTCCTCTTAATTTATCCCTTTTAAACCTGGTATCATTCTGATGAATCTGCACTACATCCACTCCAAGGCGAATATATCCTTTGAGGTAAGGTGCCTAAAACGAAACGCAGTACTCCAGATTGGGTCTGACCAAGGCTCTATACAACTGAAGCATCACTTCCACCCCTTTGTATTCCAGCCGCCTTGAGATCAAGGTCAACATCCGATTAGCCTTTTTAATTACTTTTTGTATCTGTGTATTAGCTTTTTGTGATTGTGTACCTGAACAACCAAATCCCCTTGCTGCTTCACAGCTCCATAGGAAAATAGTCAGATTTGTCTTTCTTGGATCCAGAGTGGATGAGCTCTCACTTCCCCACATTGAACTCCATCTGCCATTTGTCTATGTCCCTTTGTAACTTCCTGCCCATTTGCACAACTCTTAACTTGTCGCATCCTGTCAATCTGAATACATTCCCTTTATCCCTACCCTGTGCCTCGTACCTCGCAACCAATTACCAATCCCGATCATTCGCAAAATTACTTCCAATTCCATGCACTTTTATTTTTGATACTCTCTTGTGCAGAACCTTATTAAATGCCTTCTGCCATCCATTTAGATAACCACTTATAGACATTCCCCTGTCGACTGTTAGTGACCTCCTTTTTAAAAAAAAAAGTTCAACTAGATTATTCAGACATGACCTACTCTGCACAAATTCATGCTAATTACAGATGGTATGCGAATTAAAATTCGAGCTAATCAAAGTAGTAGTTTGTTGGGAATTAGGGGTTCAAAATGAATAAAATTGATACGAAGAACAGTATTTAAATCGTTGTTTTGAACTGGAGACGAAATGTCTACTCAATGGTATTAGATGCTTAGAAATGTTTTGAGATGTTGTAGCATTCTCTATTATCACAACCATTATCTATTTTCAAGTTAAAACTTCAGCTTTATTTATGTATCTTTTTAAGACAATTTTTTATAGAAAGAGTTGGAATGGATGGAAGTTGAGAGAGTTATCGTAAACATTTGCTATGTCGTAAAGGAGATAACGACTCGGAAGGAGCAGTTTTCTGGTTTGGCCTCATGGGATCAAAGGAGAGAATAGGAACAAGAGGGATGAAATGAATTTCAAATAACAAACTCTGGGAAGTATAAACAAGAAAGACACGTGGCCAGGAAAATCAGGAGACATCTTTAGGGTGGGATTTGTTTCGAGAATCAAGACAAAGAACTCAAAGTCTTATTGGATATTGAGTTTTTAGGGGAACCTCTATAGCTCCAACAGTCTTGTCAATATCTCAGGTCAGGCCCACCCCAAAAAGCGAATAAAAGTAACACTTGGAGATCTTTTCAGCACAAACGGTGTGAGGGGAGAGTGAAACAGAAGTTGGGCTGGTCGAACACTCCAAGAGCGATCCCATGCTTGACCGAAGGAAGTTCGAGACAAAGAGAAAGAGAGTGCTCTCGTGCGCCAACCGTTTGTCCGTTCAGGATCGATTTCAACTATCTGACAGTCGTATGTTTTTGCAGAATAACTAATGTGTTATATTCCATCTTAAACTCTGATTAAACACAATATACCCACCAGATTAGTTTATAGTCGATCCTGATTATTAAAGTGACGAGAGATAGTCTTGTACCATGTTTCTTTAAAGTCGGTAAAAATGGTCTAGGGTTCCTTGAATGTTTACTCGTATAAAGGAAGATGAGTAAACAATGTCGGCATTTTGCCTAGTGTACCATGCAGGAAGAAAGATAGAGATAATTCACTCACTTTTTAGTTAAAATTCTGACAGTTTCAGCTACAGGGTAAACACGATCTATTCCCTTCTAGCTTGTAGTGGATTTTCATCTTTGCTCATGAGTATGAGATGTTAGTGCTGTATTGGCTAGTACGACTGCAACAGATAGTTGAGATCGATCCCGATCCGACAAACGGCTGGTGCACGTGAGCAGTTCTCTGGCTTGCAGTCTCTTTCTCTTTGTCTAGAGCTTCCTTCGGTAAAAATGCTTTTAAGTAAGATTTTTCTCTTTGAGGAAGATTAGATTGTTGGAGTCAAAGACAAAAAGCTGAAAATATTAAAATATAATTTAATGGAAGTTATGAATCTTGAAACCATGGGTGGTACTTCCCTCTGCAACCCATAGAAATCCACCCAATAATGTATTTTTTTATGTTTTGAAGTTGAACCCATGGATTCTCACAGTGAAGACATTGGAATTTGTCAGCTACCTGTCGCATGTACCTCAGAAGTTAATATAGATATAGAGAAACCTTTGAAGATTGTGAGCCTTGAAGAAATACCCGAGTCTACTGAAGTACAGGAGAAACCTCAACCAGGTGGTGCTGGTGAAAAAGAGGACCCAGGACAAAAACATCCATCTGCAGAGGCAAATGTTTCCACTGAGTCATTTAAAAGAGTTCCCAAACCAGGTAGGCTTTAAGAATTTGTATTACTTGACATGGAAGCTACGATGTAACAATCTTGAAGCAATCTATTAGCTATTGACATTTGAGGGCCATTGAGTGTTGTGCAGCTGTTTGACCTGTCATATTTAGTGTTTTCACCAACTATCACTAAATGGAGACTAGTGAATTGGATTGCAGGAGATGTCTCACTATTTGCTGGTTAGGAACTACAAAGAAAAGCTAGACTAATTTTATGAATGGTGTGACCATGGCCTAATAGGTCCAGGATTTCTCTTGATAGTAACTGAAAGCAGCCACATTGCACATCCTGCATATTTATTTTTAGTTTTGTCATCTTGATTTGTTAATTCAAGCTAGCTGTGTAACATTAAGTCATGAGCAGGGCCACTAGTTAAGTGAGTTAATAAGTCACTTTTGTGCAAATTCAACTGAATGTCTGATGAATGTTAGGTACAGTTTTGATCATTTTCTTTTGGAATGTAGTTCAATCTCCTTATTTAAAAAGTTGCCCCCTTTGCTGCCTTTTCGTTCTTTTTCTGACCTGGTGTATCTCTGAGCTTGTTTTTAGTGGGTATTCAGAATTCCTCATTGTTTAAGTTTGATTTTTATTACTCAGAACTGACCAAGGTCGAGAACTGAGGTGTGGTTTAGAATGATGATGGAGTCAAGCTTAGCTCAAATTGTTCAGTTGCGATTTTTTGTTCATTATTTTAGCTCCGAGTGCTCCAGCATCTTTGGAAACTGTTATTATGGAATTATGATTTTCATAAGAAAATGTAATTTAATTTATAGAGTTTTATCCTGGAGAAATGAATAATTTAATAATTCATGTTTCTTTTATGATATCTGGTTGTGTTAACTATAAAAAATGCGTAAACTTTAATTGGAATTTTAAAATAGGATAAAATATTCGATTTTAACTGTTAAAATAACCAGCTGGGCATTATTTGTATTTGGAGACAGTATAGGAAACACCCGTTATTTCTGTTAAATTCGAGATTCAAGGTTGAAATTAACTAAAATCACCAGTAGATGGCAGTGCAGTACAGCAAATTTGCCTAAAATTGGAATTGAGAAAATAGAGGAGACCAGTACTATTGCTGTATGTTTCAGTCGCCGACTGCCTTTGTTCAAAAGATGTTGGAGTCAAAATAACTGATGCATTTGATAGTTGTAAGCAGAACTCAAATCTCAAACTAGCACTACCCCATATCTACCTGTACAATAGTGTGACGAGGGCTGTAGTATTGTGTCCCCTTGGTCAAATGAACTCGTTACTGTAAACTTTGGGCAGAATTGATGAACACTTTGGCAAGATGAGGTCGCTGGCAAATCAAGAAGCTGGCTCATTTTGCAAATGCACATGACTGAACAAAAGTAGCAATTCCAGATGTTTTTCTGACTTCTACACTTCCCACAACAACACAACACAGCATAAACACACCATGCTATCCCAAATAGTTGATGGAATATTTACTTTTTGTTTTATTCCTTTTGGATCACCTTGAAGCTAGGAAAACCAACCTGTTATACTTCAGTTGCCAGTTCTGGCCAAGATCTGCTTTCTGGCAGCCTTTGTTGGGCTTGACTGTCGCTGAACATGGGTTTTGCTGTTGCTGTAGTAGGCTATTGGACACTGCCTTTGTTAAAAATTGTAGAATTTTGTTAATTATACTCCAGGAATGAAATCTCACCAGACTACCCTGGCAACTACCCCAGTTGTGCTCAAATCAATTGCATCATCTCATTCAGAATAGATGTGAATGATCATTGAAATGTCCAAACTAACTTTCATTGTTTGACCCTTGCTGGTTCAGACACCCCATCTGAATTTTAATCTACATGTTCCAGCTATGCTGTTCTGTGAGAGCTAAGTTTAACTCAATAGTAGCATTTTGAACACATATTACACCAAGGTTCCTCTGTGGCAACATAATCAGAAATCCCAAAATGTGGCCGTAAGAATTTGTAATAATTTGTGTTTTATTTTGCTGGATTGTTTTAGTTAAGCGTCTGTTAAGTTAAAAAAATTTTTTTAAATTCTTACGCCTTGAAGAGTGAGGCATTGTTCCGATTTTTTTTTAAAAAGGTCAATTTTAGTTTAACAGCCTTTGAGCTAAAAGATGTTTAGGTTGCCTGGAGGAATTGGACCTTTCTCTGATAAAATTATTTCAACAAGAACTTCCATGTTGCATTCTGAGAGGAAAGCCATTTTAAATAAACAGATCATTGCTCTCTTACAGCTATTATTTTTACAGTACATATAATATAAATGTTTGAATTTCTGTTCACTGTCACATAAATCCGAGAATTGAAAATGATGTATTTAACTGTGTAGAAGTCTATAATATATATATGGATATTTGCAGAACTCAAACTTATTTTAATTGGAGAAAAGTCTGAAGTGGCCGTGATCTACTGCAAAATTGGATAATGTTGCTGTCAGAAGGCTTGGACTTTGAGCACTGAACTAGTGGAGACAAGTATAAAATTAAGGAATCTGCCGAGATTACGGATAGTCAAGAAAATATATCTTGTGCACGTTTGCATGTACACAAGTTATATGGTTAAGTCATGACTGAGAGTTCAGAAGGATGTGTTTCCGACCTGGTGTAAAGGTAAAGGATATATAGAGAGCAACTGGAGAGGAACTTGGAAAAGGAGGGGGAAGATCCAGTTGTCGTGATCCATGTTGGGACCAGTGACCTAGGTAAGAAAGGGGAAGAGGTCCTGCTAAAGGAATATCAGAAGTTAGGAACTAAATTTAAAAAAAAAAAGGACCTCATTGGTGGTAATCTCAGGTATACTCCTCGTTGCGTGCTAAATGGCATAGGGATAGGAAGATCAGGAAGTTGAATGCGTGACTAAAAGACTGGTGTGGGAACGAAGGATTCCATTTCATGGGACACTGGCACCAGTACTGGGACAGGAAGGGACTGTACCACTGGGATGGGCTCCACTTAAAGCGGAGTGGGATTTGTGTCCTAGTGAAAAGAATAAATAGGGCTGCCAAGAGGACTTTAAACTACTAAGCAGGCAGGGAGGGATCTGATGAAAATGACCCAAGTCTGGAGACCAAAGTATTAGGAGATGAGAGTAGAGGTCAGACCAATAATCAAGATCAATAATCAGTTGCTAAAAGGGACAGAACCAACACAAGGTGAGAAACTGAATCCTTATGGATTGATTTAAAAAAAAAAGGAATCGATCACGCGAATCGGGGTATGCTACAGACCACCTAATAATGGAAAGGTGGTAGAGGAAGGAATATTTAAACAAGCCTGTGAAATGAGTAAAGAACATAGAATAATAATTTTAACTACCCCCAAATAATTTGGCAAGAAGAGGCAGCAAAATTGTACAGGGAATAGAGTTTTTAACAATGTGTGCAAGACTCCTTTCTTGCCCAGTATATTAAAATGCCCAACAGGAGAGGGAGCACTGCTGAATCTTATAATGGAAAATGAACCAGACCAGATGAGAGAAGTAAGTGTAGGGGAACATCTAGGGAATAATGATCACAACATAATACGGTTTAAGATAAAGATTGAGAAGGATACAAGTAAGACAAAGACGAAAGTAATAAATGGGAAAAGAAAAGTTGATTTTAAGGGGATGAGAATGGAACCAGGGAAAATAAATGGAAACATTTACTGGCAAAGAAATAGAGCAGCACCAGCAAACATTTAAAATGGAGTCCAAGAGAAATATATCCCATGAAAAGGCAAGAAAATCCCCATCCTGATTTTCTTTTGTTATTTATGTGGCTGTCGAATACTTTACTATTTCTTTTTATACTTTGATCATTTAATTTTGTCGTATCTCTTTGACTTCCTGAAATATTTTTGACTACTTTCCACCGCTTTGAGTACTGTTGAGGGGGATGACTCATCAGGGGAGGGCAGCAGCAGCCAAGTTCATGGCACCGTGGCTGGTTCTGTTGCACAGGAGGGCAGGAAAAAGAGTGGAAGAGCGATAGTGATAGGGGATTCAATTGTAAGGGGAATAGATAGGCGTTTCTGCGGCCGCAATCGAGACTCCAGGATGGTATGTTGCCTCCCTGGTGCAAGGGTCAAGGATGTCTCGGAGCGGGTGGAGGACATTCTAAAAAGGGAGGGAGAACAGCCAGTTGTCGTGGTGCACGTTGGTACCAATGACATAGGTAAAAAAAGGGATGAGTTCCTACGAAATGAATTTAAGGAGCTAGGAGCTAAATTAAAAAGTAGGACCTCAAAAGTAGTAATCTCGGGATTGCTACCAGTGCCACGTGCTAGTCAGAGTAGGAATCGCAGGATAGCTCAGATGAATACGTGGCTTGAGCAATGATGCAGCAGGGAGGGATTCAAATTCCTGGGGCATTGGAACCGGTTCTGGGGGAGGTGGGACCAGTACAATCCGGACGGTCTGCACCTGGGCAGAATCGGAACCAATGTCCTCGGGGGAGTGTTTGCTAGTGCTGTTGGGGAGGAGTTAAACTAATATGGCAGGGGGATGGGAACCAATGCAGGGAGATAGAGGGAAACAAAAAGGAGGCAAAAACAAAAGACAGAAAGGAGATGAGGAAAAGTGGAGGGCAGAGAAACCCAAGGCAAAGAACAAAAAGGGCCATTGTACAGCAAAATTCTAAAAGGACAGAGGGTGTTAAAAAAACAAGCCTAAAGGCTTTGTGTCTTAATGCAAGGAGTATCCGCAATAAGGTGGATGAATTAACTGTGCAAATAGATGTTAACAAATATGATGTGATTGGGATTACGGAGACGTGGCTCCAGGATGATCAGGGCTGGGAACTCAACATCCAGGGGTATTCAACATTCAGGAAGGATAGAATAAAAGGAAAAGGAGGTGGGGTAGCATTGCTGGTTAAGGAGGAGATTAAGGCAATAGTTAGGAAGGACATTAGCTTGGATGATGTGGAATCTATATGGGTAGAGCTGCAGAACACCAAAGGGCAAAAAACGTTAGTGGGAGTTGTGTACAGACCTCCAAACAGTAGTAGTGATGTTGGGGAGGGCATCAAACAGGAAATTAGGGGTGCGTGCAATAAAGGTGCAGCAGTTATAATGGGTGACTTTAATATGCACATAGATTGGGCTAACCAAACTGGAAGCAATACGGTGGAGGAGGATTTTCTGGAGTGCATAAGGGATGGTTTTTTAGACCAATATGTCGAGGAACCAACTAGGGGGGAGGCCATCTTAGACTGGGTGTTATGTAATGAGAAAGGATTAATTAGCAATCTCGTTGTGCGAGGCCCCTTGGGGAAGAGTGACCATAATATGGTGGAATTCTGCATTAGGATGGAGAATGAAACAGTTAATTCAGAGACCATGGTCCAGAACTTAAAGAAGGCTAACTTTGAAGGTATGAGGCGTGAATTGGCTGAGATGGATTGGCGAATGATACTTAAGGGGTTGACTGTGGATGGGCAATGGCAGACATTTAGAGATCGCATGGATGAACTACAACAATTGTACATTCCTGTCTGGCATAGAAATAAAAAAGGGAAGGTGGCTCAACCGTGGCTATCAAGGGAAATCAGGGATAGTATTAAAGCCAAGGAAGTGGCATACAAATTGGCCAGAAATAGCAGCGAACCTGGGGACTGGGAGAAATTTAGAACTCAGCAGAGGAGGACAAAGGGTTTGATTAGGGCAGGGAAAATGGAGTATGAGAAGAAGCTTGCAGGGAACATTAAGACGGATTGCAAAAGTTTCTATAGATATGTAAAGAGAAAAAGGTTAGTAAAGACAAATGTAGGTCCCCTGCAGTCAGAATCAGGGGAAGTCATAACGGGGAACAAAGAAATGGCGGACCAATTGAACAAGTACTTTGGTTCGGTATTCACGAAGGAGGACACGAACAACCTTCCGGTTATAAAAGGGGTCGGGGGGTCTAGTAAGGAGGAGGAACTGAGGGAAATCCTTATTAGCCGGGAAATTGTGTTGGGGAAATTGATGGGATTGAAGGCCGATAAATCCCCAGGGCCTGATGGACTGCATCCCAGAGTACTTAAGGAGGTGGCCTTGGAAATAGTGGATGCGTTGACAGTCATTTTCCAACATTCCATTGACTCTGGATCAGTTCCTATGGAGTGGAGGGTAGCCAATGTAACCCCACTTTTTAAAAAAGGAGGGAGAGAGAAAACAGGGAATTATAGACCGGTCAGCCTGACATCGGTAGTGGGTAAAATGATGGAATCAATTATTAAGGATGTCATAGCAGTGCATTTGGAAAGAGGTGACATGATAGGTCCAAGTCAGCATGGATTTGTGAAAGGGAAATCATGCTTGACAAATCTTCTGGAATTTTTTGAGGATGTTTCCAGTAGAGTGGATAAGGGAGAACCAGTTGATGTGGTATATTTGGACTTTCAGAAGGCGTTCGACAAGGTCCCACACAAGAGATTGATGTGCAAAGTTAGAACACATGGGATTGGGGGTAGTGTACTGACATGGATTGAGAACTGGTTGTCAGACAGGAAGCAAAGAGTAGGAGTAAATGGGTACTTTTCAGAATGGCAGGCAGTGACTAGTGGGGTACCGCAAGGTTCTGTGCTGGTGCCCCAGCTGTTTACACTGTACATTAATGATTTAGATGAGGGGATTAAATGTAGTATCTCCAAATTTGCGGATGACACTAAGTTGGGTGGCAGTGTGAGCTGCGAGGAGGATGCTGTGAGGCTGCAGAGCGACTTGGATAGGTTAGGTGAGTGGGCAAATGCATGGCAGATGAAGTATAATGTGGATAAATGTGAGGTTATCCACTTTGGTGGTAAAAACAGAGAGACAGACTATTATCTGAATGGTGACAGATTAGGAAAAGGGGAGGTGCAAAGAGACCTGGGTGTCATGGTACATCAGTCATTGAAGGTTGGCATGCAGGTGCAGCAGGCGGTTAAGAAAGCAAATGGCATGTTGGCCTTCATAGCAAGGGGATTTGAGTACAGGGGCAGGGAGGTGTTGCTACAGTTGTACAGGGCATTGGTGAGGCCACACCTGGAGTATTGTGTACAGTTTTGGTCTCCTAACCTGAGGAAGGACATTCTTGCTATTGAGGGAGTGCAGCGAAGGTTCACCAGACTGATTCCCGGGATGGCGGGACTGACCTATCAAGAAAGACTGGATCAACTGGGCTTGTATTCACTGGAGTTCAGAAGAATGAGAGGGGACCTCATAAAAACATATAAAATTCTGACGGGGTTAGACAGGTTAGATGCAGGAAGAATGTTCCCAATGTTGGGGAAGTCCAGAACCAGGGGTCACAGTCTAAGGATAAGGGGTAAGCCATTTAGGACCGAGATGCGGAGGAACTTCTTCACCCAGAGAGTGGTGAACCTGTGGAATTCTCTACCACAGAAAGTTGTTGAGGCCAATTCACTAAATATATTCAAAAAGGAGTTAGATGAGGTCCTTACTGCTAGGGGGATCAAGGGGTATGGCGAGAAAGCAGGAATGGGGTACTGAAGTTGAATGTTCAGCCATGAACTCATTGAATGGCGGTGCAGGCTAGAAGGGCCGAATGGCCTACTCCTGCACCTATTTTCTATGTTTCTATGTTTCTAAAAGGTTTTGTGTTCCTTTTGTCATTCTCTCCTTTGTTGTCGATGTACTCAGTGTATGTATTTTTTCATTTCAATTTTGCTCCTATTTCTTTATTCATCCATGGTACGTCATCCGATGCATTTCTTGTGTGGCATTCTTAATTCATAGTATTAAGTTGCCGCCATTGAAATTGTCAGTTACTTTACCGTAATGTTTCCCACATTACAACAATGACTACACTCCAAAAGTACTTCATTGGCTGTAAAGCGCTTTGCAATGTCTGGTGGTCATGAAAGGCGCTATATAAATGCAAGTCTGTCTGTGTTAATGCTAAAATTCAAAATGCTCACCAGACAAACTGCTGGATGTTGGAGGAATTAATACTAATTCATCACATGCCCGTTATTGATCTTTACTGAAATTGTGGTGAAAAAAATAACCGCATTATTGCCACATGAAAGGATAAATAGGGCTATAGGTAGGACTTTAAAGCAGGGTTCAGATAGTTTATCATTTTCACTGTTAGTTCTAAGGATGAGAAAAAGAAAGGATGAGAGGAAAGGTCAGATGCCAAAATGTGATAAAGATAATATAAATACTCCATGTTCAGAAAAGTACAGGAAGTAATAAGATACCTGATATAAGTAAAATGAAAATGATGAAAAGTAAGAAAAACATAGAAACGTAGAAACTTAGAAAATAGGTGCAGGAGTAGGCCATTTGGCCCTTCGAGCCTGCACCACCATTCGATAAGATCATGGCTGATCATTCCCTCAGTACCCTTTTCCTGCTTTCTCTCCATACCCCTTGATCTCTTTAGCCGTAAGGGCCACATCTAACTCCCTCTTGAATATATCCAATGAACTGGCATCAATAACTCTCTGCGGCAGGGAATTCCACAGGTTAACAACTCTGAGTGAAGAAGTTTCTCCTCATCTCAGTCCTAAATGGCCTACCCCTTATCCTAAGACTCTGTCCCCTGGTTCTGGACTACCCCAACATCGGGCACAATCTACCCGCATCTAACCTGTCCCGTCCCGTCAGAATCTTGTATGTTTCTATAAGATCCTCTCTCATTCTTCTAAACTCCAATGTATAAAGGCCCAGTTGATCCAGTCTCTCCTCATATATCAGTCCAGCCATCCCAGGAATCAGTCTGGTGAACCTTTGCTGCACTCCCTCAATAGCAAGAACGTCCTTCCTCAGATTCGGAGACCAAAACTGAACACAATATTCCAGGTAAGGCCTCACCAAAGCCATGTACAACTGCAATAAGACCTCCCTGCTCCTATACTCAAATCCCCTAGCTATGAAGGCCAACATACCATTTGCCGCCTTTACCGTCTGCTGTACTTGCATGCCAGCTTTCAATGACTGATGAACCATGACACCCAGGTCTCGTTGCACCTCCCCTTTTCCTAATCAGATAATCTGTCTTTGTGTTTTTGCCCCCAAAGTGGATAACCTTACATTTATCCACATTATACTGCATCTGCCATGCATTTGCCAACTCACCTAACCTGTCCAAGTCACCCTGCAGCCTCTTAGCGTCCTCCTCACAGCTCACACCGCCACAGTTTAGTGTCATCTGCAAACTTGGAGATATTACACTCAATTTCTTCATCCAAATCATTGATGTATATTGTAAATAGCTGGGGTCCCAGCACTGAGCCCTGCGGCACTCCACTAGTCACTGCCTGCCACTCTGAAAAGGACCCGTTTATCCCGACTCTCTGCTTCCTGTCTGCCAACCAGTTCTCTATCCATGTCAGTATGTTACCCCAATACTGTGTGCTTTGATTTTGCACACCTATCTCTTGTGTGGGACCTTGTCAAAAGCCTTTTGAAAGTCCAAATACACCACATCCACTGGTTCTCCCTTGTCCACTCTACTAGTTACATACTCAAAAAATTCCAGACGATTTGTCAAGCATGATTTCCCTTTCATAAATCCATGCTGACTTGGACTGATCCTGTCACTGCTTTCCAAATGCGCTGCTATTTCATCCTTAATAATTGATTCCAACATTTTTCCCACCACTAATGTCAGGCTAACCAGTCTATAATTACCCGCTTTCTCTCTCCCTCCCTTTTTAAAAAGTAGTGTTACATTAGCTACCCTCCGGTCCAGAGGAACTGATCCCAAGTTGATAGACTGTTGGAAAATGATTACCAATGCATCCACTATTTCTAGGGCCACTTCCTTAAGTACTCTGGGATGCAGACTATCAGGCCCCGGGTATTTATCGGCCTTCAATCCCATCAATTTCCCGAACACATTTTCCCGCCTAAATAAAGATATCCTTCAGTTCCTCCTTCTCACTAGACCCTCGGTCCCCTCGTACTTCCGGAAGGTTATTTGTGTCTTCCTTCATGAAGACAGAACCAAAGTATTTATTCAATTGGTCTGCCATTTCTTTGTTCCCCATTATAAATTCACCTGAATCCGACTGCAAGGGACCTACGTTTGTCTTCACTAATCTTTTTCTTTTCCCATATCTATAGAAGCTTTTGCAGTCAATTTTTATGTTCCCGGCAAGCTTCTTCTTGTACTCTATTTTCCCCCTCCTAATTAAACCCTTTGTCCTCCTCTGCTGAATTCTAAATTTCTCCCAGTCCTCAGGTCTGCTGCTTTTTCTGGCCAATTTATATGCCTCTTCCTTGGATTTAACACTATCCTTAATTTCCCTTGTTAGCCACGGTTGAGCCACCTTCCCCGTTTTATTTTTACTCCAGACAGGGATGTACAATTGTTGGAGTTCATCCATGTGATCTTTAAATGTTTGCCATTACCTATCCACTGTCAACCCTTTAAGTATCATTTGCCAGTCTATTCTAGCCAATTCACGCCTCAAACCATCGAAGTTACCTTTCCTTAAGTTCAGGACCCCAGTTTCTGAATTAACTGTGTCACTCTCCATCCTAATAAAGAATTCTACCATATTATGGTCACTCTTCCCAAAGGGGTCTCGCACAACAAGATTGCTAATTAGTCCTTTCTCAATACACATCACTGGCTCCCTGGTTGGTTCCTCGACATATTGGTTTCGAAAACCATCCCCAATACACTCCAGGAAACTCTCCTCCACCGCATTGCTATCGGTTTGGTTAGCCCAATCAATATGTAGATTAAAGCCACCCATGATAACTGCTGTACCTTTATTGCATGCATTCCCTAATTTCTTGTTTGATTCTGTCCCCAACCTTACTACTACTGTTTGGTGGTCTGTACACAACTCCCAATAGCGTTTTCTGCCCCTTGATATTCCGCAGCTCCACTCATACCGATTCCACATCATCCAGGCTAATGTCCTTTCTTACTATTGCATTAATTTCCGCCTTAACCAGCAATGCCATCCCACCTCCTTTTCCTTTCTGTCTATCCTTCCAAAACGTGTGAGAAAAATACCAACTGTGGGCAGTGTGGGGACTGTTACCCAAATAGTTCTGTTCACAAATGTACGTACCATAATAGTAGGGGTCTAGATAGAGTAGATAGAGAGAAACTGTTCCCATTCGTGGAAGAGTCGAGAACCAGAGGTCACAGATTTAAGGTCTTTGGCAGAAGAACCAAAGGTGACATGAGGAAAATCTTTATTATGCAGAGCGTGGTTAGGATCTGGAATTCACTGCCTGAGAGGGTGGTGGAAGCAGACTTGATTGTGGCTTTCAAAAGGGAATTAGATAAGTACTTGAAGGGAAAAAAATTGCAAGATTGCGGGGAAAGGGTGGGGCAGTGGGACGAGCTGAAATGCTCTTGCAGAGAGCCAGCATGGGCTTGACTGGCCGAACGGCCGCCTCCTGTGCTGTAACTATTCTATGACTCTATGATCAGGAATAAAGCAAACTAATTACAAGTACAAATGCTGCTTAAAGGATATGAAGTAGTAGCCATTATAGAGACCTTGATACACGCTGAGTGTGACTGGGAGCTACATTTTCCAGGCTATAAGGTCTTTAGAAAGTATTAGAGAAGAAGAAAGGGTAGCAATATTGATAAGACACTATTGAAAGAAGGGAAATCGGTCAGAGTGAGCAGGCAGTGGAAACGTTGTGTAGGATTACGAAACAGCATCGGATCTAATACGATGGTGGGACTTAGCCGCATCACACAAGTTATTGAATATCTGTTGCCAAACCATTCCAAGGCTGTTGTACAGTTTCTTTTTTAATGCTGGATTTTGGTTGTTTTAAGTGCATCTTGGCTCGTAAAAGTCATATGTCCTTATTATACAGTATAAATGCACACGAGGCCCAGACTTGAGAGACAGTCACTCTGACCAGTAACCTTTATCAGCCAGCACTGAAGTGATGAAGGTGGGTGGAGCTTCCCCTTTTATACCTGAAAGTCCAGGTTAGGAGTGTCTCCCACAAATTCCCAACCTAATGGTCAATGTTCTCACTGTGTGCAACTTAGGTCAGTTTATACATGGGTTACAATGATAGTGGAATACATGACATCACCTCTTCCCCCCCCACCCCCCCCCAAAGTCTTATTGGGATCACAGGTTAAGTCTCTCTGGTGGTTTACGCTCCCTTGTAGAGTGCCTGAGTTGGGGCTCCGGTTGTTGGGCGAGTGTCTGCTGTTTGCAGTGCCTCAGGCCTGTCTGGACTACCCACAGTGACTGGGCTCTCCTCCACTTGGTTCCGGTGTTCGGTCACCTGTGGTGGAGTGAACTCTACATCATCTTCTTCTGCTGCTTCTATGGGGTTGCTGAACCTCCTTTTTGTTTGATCCACGTGTTTGCGGCAGCTTTGTCCATTGGTAAGTTTAACGACCAGAATCCTATTCACCTCTTTGGCAATCACAGTGCCTGCGAGCCATTTGGGCCCTGCAGCATAGTTGAGGACAAAGACTGGGTCATCGACATCAATACATCGTGCCCTCGCATTCCCGTCATGGTAGTCACATTGTGACTGATGCCTGCTCTCTCAATTTCTTTCATGGTGGGGTGTATAAGGGATAACCTGGTTTTGAGCGTCCTTTTCATTAGCAGCTCTGTGGGTGGAACCCCTGTGAGCGAGTGTGGTCGGGATCTATTGGCCAACAGGAGGCGTGATAAGCGGCTTTGTAGGGAACCCTTTTGGATTCTGAGCATCCCCTGTTTGATTATCTGCACTGCTTGTTCCGCCTGGCCGTTTGAGGCCGGCTTGAACGGTGCTGCTCTGACATGGTTGATACCATTTCCTGCCATGAAGTCCTGGAATTCAATGCTTGTAAAGCATGGGCCATTGTCGCTGACCAAGACGTCTGGTCGACCATGGGCGGCGAACATTGCCTGTAGACTTTTTACCATGGCAGTGGATGTGCTTGAATTAAGAATGTCACACTCGATCCATTTGGAGTAGGCATCTACTACAACCAAAACATTTTTCCCATGAAAGGACCTGCGTAGTCCACATGGATGCGTGACCATGGCTTGGCGGGCCAGGACCAGGGGCTAAGGGGGGCTTCCCTGGGCGCATTGCCCAGCTGGGCACAAGTGTTGCACCTGCGAACACAAAGTTCCAGGTCTGCATATATCCCTGGCCACCAAACGTGTGATCTGGCAATTGCCTTCATCATGACAATGCCCGGGTGCTCATTGTGGAGTTCTCTGATGAACGCCTCTCTGCCCATCTAGGGCATGACTACGCGGTTTCCCCATAGTAGGCAATCGGCCTGAATTGAGAGTTCATCCTTACGCCTGTGAAATGGTTTAAATTTCTCAGGGCATGCCCCGTACGTGGTTGCCCAGTCCCCATTCAGGACACATTTCTTGACTAAAGACAGTAGTGGGTCTCTATTTGTCCAGACTTTGATCTGATGGGCTGTCGCGGGTGAGTCTTTGCTTTCGAAAGTCTCAGCAGCATGCTCGGTTGCCCCCTCGCTCGTGGCTAGTGGGAGCCTGCTGAGTGCATCGGTGCAGTTTTCTGTGCCAAATTGTATAGTCATAGGCGGCTAACATGAGTGCCCACCTCTGTATGCGGGCCGATGCATTTGCATTTATGGCCTTGTTGTCAGCCAAAAGGGACTTTAGGGATTTGTGATCTGTCCCCAGCTCAAATTTCCTGCCAAACAGGTACTGGTGCATTTTTTTTAATTGCATATGCACATGCAAGTGCTTCCTTTTCTACCATCCCGAAGCCCCTTTCTGCCTGGGACAGACTTCTGGAGGCATAAGCTACCGGCTGTAACTGACCCTTGGCATTAACATGCTGCAACACACACCCGACCCCATAGGATGACGCATAGCAAGTTAAAACAAGTTTCTTATATGGGTCATAAAGCGTTAACAGATTGTTAGAGCATGCAATTTGTTATGCTCCATCAAAAGCCCTTTCCTGACTGTCCCCCCAGACCCATTCGCGACCTTTGCGTAGGAGCACGTGTAACGGCTCTAACTTCGTGCTCAATTTGGGAAGAAAGTTAGCAAAATTGTTCAGGAGCCCCAGGAACGAACACAGCTCCGTCGTGTTACGGGGTTTGGGTGCTCTCTGGATCGCTCCCGTTTTGGACGCAGTAGGTCTGATCCTGTCTGCTGCTACCCTCATCCCCAGGAATTCTACTTCTGGAGCTAAGAAGACGCACTTCGCCTTTTTCAGTCGCAGCCCTACCCGGTCCAGTCTGCGTAGCACCTCCTCCAGGTTGTGGAGGTGTTCTTCAATATCTCAGCCCGTGATGAGAATGTCATCTTGAAAAACCACCGTCCTTGGAATCGACTTGAGGAGGCTTTCCATATTTCCTTGAAAGATCCTGGCGGCCGAGCGAATCCCGAACGGACATCTGTTGTACTCAAACAATCCCTTGTGTGTCGTGATGGTGGTCAGCTTCTTTGACTCACTCGCCAGCTCCTGGGTCATGTAAGCTGAGGTAAGGTCCAATTTTGAAAAAAGTTTGCCACCAGATAGCATCGCAAAGAGGTCCTCAGCTCTCGGTAGCGGGTCCTGGTCTTGGAGTGACACCCGAGTGATGGTGGCCTTGTAATCACCACATATACTGACCCGACCCATCCGCCTTGAACACCAGCACAATCGGGCTCGCCCAGTCACTGAATTCGACTGGCGAGATGATGCCTTCCCTCAGCAGGCAGTCAAATTCGCCTTCTATCTTTTCCCGCATCACGTACGGCATCGCTCTGGCCTTGTGGTGTACTGGCCTGGCGTCCAGGTTTATGTGAATCACTACCTTGATCCCCATGAAGGTGCCAATGCCGGGGTGAAATAATGAGTCAAATTTGTCCAGGACCTGTGAGCATGATATTCGCTCCACAGAAGAAATTGCATTGACATCGCCCCATTTCCAGTTCATGGCAGCCAGCCAACTCCTCCCCAGTAGTGCGGGACCGTCCCCCGGGACAATCCAGAGTGGCAACCTGTTCTCCGAATCTTTGTGGGTCACGATGCACTGCCGAGCATCAGAATGATCTCCTTTGTATATGTCTGTAGCTGTGCGTTGATCGGCAATAATTTTGGCCTCCTGGCCTTGCACGCCCACAACTTGTCGAACTGTTTGATACTCATCAGAGACTGGCTGGCCCCTGTGTCTGGCTCCATTGATACTGGGATGCCATTGAGGAGCACTTTCATCATTATTGGTGGCGTCCTGGTATATGAACTCTATGTGCTCCACATGCTCTCGCTGAACTTCAACTTCCAGTGATTTCCCCCAGTGTTCATTTGGCCTCGTAAGGCTTACATCGGGCCCGTCCTCCTCGTACATGGCTGCAGGCTTCCTGCACATACGCGCCAAGTGACCGCTGACGTTGCAGTTTCTGCAGGTATACTGCTGATACCTACAAGATCTGGCTGTATGTTTGCCTCCACACTCCAACATGAGCCGTTGTTGGAAACAAAAGACCCATTACCAGTCGATCGTCTCTAACTGTCTCTGTAATTGTCCTTAAACGCACCTTTGACAGGTGTTGATGGCCCCATTACTGGCCGCATTGTCCCTTGCGATGGCATGAATCGCCGTTCAGCTAGCCATTGTCTCTGTTGAATTCCCCCTCTGGGTTCGACTGCATGCTCGGGCATGTCCGATTGCCCCTGTCTGCCTGGAGAACTGTGTGCCGCGTTAACAATGTTGACTCAATGTTGATTTGCTGCATTTAAGCCAAGATTTTTGTCAAACATCATTCTGGTCTCTTCCTCCCCTGAGAGAAATATCTGGGCCATCAAAGCCGCCATTTCCAGGGTCAAGTCTTAGGTCTCAATCAGTTTCCTGAAAACCCCAGCATGCCTGATGCCCTCAATAAAAAGGTCTCGCAGCATCTCCGCTCTGCATGCATCTGGGAACTTACATAGGCTCGCCAGTTGCCGGAGGTCCGCTACTAAGTCTGGAACGTTTTGCCCTTCTCGCCGCCGGTGCGTGTAAAACCGGTGTCTCGCCATGTGTATGCTGCTCGCCGGTTTAAAGTGTTCCCCGATCAACTTACTGAGCTCTTCAAAAGTCTTGTCCGCCGGCTTCTCTGGCGCTAGAAGGTCCTTCATCAGGGAGTACATCCTGGATCCACAAACCATCAGAAGATGAGCCCTGCATTTGTCGGCCGAATCCTGTCCCAACCATTCCTTAGTGAAGAAACTTTGCTGTCGTCTCTCAATAAACATAATCGTCCCAATCCTCACCAACACAGTACCTCTCGTCTGTGCTGCTAGTGGCCATGCTCGCGTGGTTTAAATCCCAGTTTCTCGTCGCCAATGATATGTCCTTACTATACAGTATAAATGCACACGAGGCCCATACTTGAGAGAAGATCACTCTATGACCAGTAACCTTTATTAGCCAGCACTAAAATGATGAAGGTGGGTGGAGCTTCCCCTTTTATATCTGAAAGTCCAGGTTAGGAGTGTCTCCCACAAGTTCACCACCTAGTGGTCAATGTTCTCACGGTGTACAACTTGGGTCAGTTTATACATGGGTTACAATGACAGTGACAAAAAGTGAAGTATTATGGGGTATATCTGAGTCACCGTAAGGAATGACTTCGTGTTCCAGGACAGATTTTGGTCTACTTTGAATATTGGTCCTTGTGAAAAATGGATATTCTGGAGTGGTTGGCTTTTAAGATGGGCTTAATTGTATTATTTGGTATGTTTTAGTTGAATGTTACAGTATGATGTTTGAACAGGTTATTGCAGTGAATTTGATCAGTAATTAATCAAGATACATGTACCTTTTTCTTTGCTTTATTATGTCGAAATCTACCCATATTAGGATTTGAACCAAGTTTTTTTTTAACTAAAGGCCGAGGAGCAGATCCAAATAAACCACCATGCCGCAAAGCAAAAGATGTTCGGAGGGAGCTAAAATTGGAAAAACAGTTCCAGAAACAGCAGCAAATAGAAGTGGGTGATGTATCCCAGCCCCGAGAGCCCTCATGTGCCAACCCTCGTACTCTCCCTTTGCAACACCGTGCCCCCCAAGGAAATCAACCCAAATCATTGGAAGAATTCATTTCTGAATCTTTATCTCCAGATGCAGTACATCAATTGGAGGTACTTTTTCAATTTCAGTGCGGTTTGTGAGCCTTTCATCCTTTAATGTTCTTGTATTAATTTCAGAGAAATACTTTTCAGATACCTTCACTTTCATCTTATCAGCCATTTGTCAAATTGGTTTTGGTCACAATACTTCAACACTTTGTTGGTTAAGAGCCACAGATATTAAAATGAGTTTATTTATAAAAATTTAACTCTTTGTGGACTCTTCAAAATTGCCTCTTTGGGTCATTCGGTGTATTTTGCATTGAATATCAGTTTGGTATCTTTGCAGTTTAAATATTTAAACAGATTTTGCATCAGATTTGATCACATTTCAGATCAGTGTCAATACAAAATCTAAATATGTAAATGCATCGATTGCTGATGTTTTGCTTCCCATCACAATATATTACATTCATGCCTTTTCCCACATATTTTGATGGACTCTCAAGCTTTGTATTAGGTTGAGTTTATTAAAAAAAAAGTGAGAGGAAATATACCTTTCACAGTGCCATACTTTTAAACTTTGCTGGCAAAGGTCTTCTAAAATTTAGCATGTTCTAATAGGAAACATTTATGAACATTTCAAGTGTTTTTGTTAAATAAAATCACAAACTTGAGAGAATGCATTTTTGCTGCCTGTACTTGATTCTGGCACTAAAACTCTTGAAAGTTACTTTTTTACTCTCATCACCTATAACATTTGAAATATATCCATAACTACAGAAAAACTCCAACTTTTCTGATTTGAGGGAGTTGTGTGGTTATTTGAACCAAATATCGATGAGAAAAAGCGACCAGCAGCCATATTGTTTCCTCAATCGCCCCACAACATGTTCCGGCTAAATATATAGGGACATCATCAATATGACCTGTCATCTGTCAATATTCCTTCTGGACTTTTCAATGTTAATTGTGCCCAGACCCATGTTCCGTTTGTAGTTGCCGATGATACCTATAGGTGATGCCTAAATGAGGTTTTCCTGTTCCGAGCACTCGGTCCTTTGTCATTCTTTCAGTCGCAAAATCCTGTGACTCTGCAATTTCCTATTTAAAAAAAAACTTAGAACTGCAAACAGACACAAACTATGTTCCGACCACCAGATGACTCCAAGTACTCCAGTGTTGCTCTTGCGCTTTTTCCAAAGTGACTTTTCAGCACCGTCTGCCCATATGCACTCTGTCGCCATTAATTTCTTGGATAGAGAAAATAACCTTTTCACTTTACCAGTGTCTGGCACGGCATCTACTCATCCAACCTGGTAACATCCTTCACTTTCTAACACTGTTTAGAGGCTGGCCCCTTGGCGCCATTTGGGAGGAAATGGTGGTGTATCTAATGTGGGAGATCAACTCGTTCCTGACAAAATGTATAAGCCTTTAAAAAATCTGAACCTAATATAAATAATTGTCACTATATAGTGATATGTGTGCTTTGTAATTCCTGTTCAATTGCTTTTGAAAGTGATTTCCCAAACCTTTTGCATCCATCATAATTTTTTGTGGTGGGATTTCTGCACACAATCATCATTTCAAGCTTATTTGTTAGTAAAAGTAGTTGGTTGTTGGCCAGATTTGGGTCTGAACTTGATACCATAGATAAAATAAATAAATTAACCAAACAGTTATAAATAACCTGCAATCCCTAAATAAATCAATAGAGGGCAGTATTAGTGTACCTGTATTTAAATGTAGCAGAGTTGGACAAGCAGCAGGCCTCCTTGTAATCTGTTCCTTGTATAGACAAGCATACTAGGTTTGTAAAACCCATGTACAGGTATCGCCATAAAGGGTAGCCAACTAAACAAAATATTCTTTGATTCGGTATCACTGAGTGCTTCAACCATTTTATTTTAAACATAAATGAGGAAATTGGATGCATGTATTTATGACATTAACATTCACACTGCTTCAAAACATATTTTTGTTGAAGTTAAATGCATATTTGTCGTCTTTCCATTATGTACACTTCCCAATGAACCTGGCAAGCAAATGATATTAATAAAAGTTGACAGGAATATTAAGGAAGAACAGATGGCTTGTGCTTTGCCATATTGCTTAATGGTTCCTTGCATGCTGTTTATTTCTTCCAAATCTTAATTTTATGTGTTTTCTAAATAAGATCAACGAATTGCTTCGTTGTGGGTAACTGTACATCGACAATTACACTTCTACTTTTTAAACAAGATTTTGGAAACCAATATAAAGAAATAGGCCAAGCCCACCTGTCCCTTTTGATTTGTTGCAGAATTTTAACGTCTTGGTTTTGATGTATTATTGGAGAAATTATTTCATGACTTTTTATGAACCTTTTGACAGAAATGTTGATGATTCTGACTCATTAAAAATGAGCAGCTTTATGATTTGACATGTTATAATTTTTGTTTTGATGTAATTAGTCGCTTCATGTGTCATGTGGCTAAGAGGGTGAGCAGAGACAGCATGGTTCCTTCAATTCTGGACTGCATTTGACTGAAAAACTGATTCAATTGTTTGAGTTTCAATCTTTACCTGGCCTTTGTTCTAAGCATCCTTGGATGGTATGGCTGAGACTACAAATTTGTGTTGTTTTATATATTCATGGCACCATATTGTTGAAGCTCTAATGTGGACTTTAATTAAAAGCTGCCTTTATTTAGCTCACTCTCTATTTTCTCCCCTTCAATTCATTCAGCACCATACACCATTTGGTGATTGAGAGGATGGTAGCTCTGAGGTATTCTGTAACCAACCATGCTGAGATCGTGTAAGAGCTAAAGCAACAGTGCTGATTTTCAGAAAAATAATCAGTTTGTTTTGAAGATTTCTCTCTTTCCCACATTTAAATCTTTCAAAATATTGCCACCTTTTTGGGAAAATAAAAACATTTCAAGAAAGCAGTCTTTGATTGTTTTGTTGACATGTAAAAGGTGAATAAAATCAACCAACACTTACTTTAGCCAAATGCAGCCATAGTTTGAAATACCTGTACATGTCCACAGAAGTTTAACATTTAAAAAAAATCTTTCCAAATATTACACTTTTTTGAAAAAGTAACTAAATCTTTGCGTTGGAAATTAATATTCTCAAAATGTTGACTTTTACTTCATTTCCTTCACTAATGCAACATCAAAGCTAATAGAGGCAATATTTGGATCAGTCAGAAGGCATAGGTTTGTGGCCTTTTTCAGTTTCTACAAAAAAAATGAAGTGTAATTGTAGATCTGAGTGATATCTGCGATGGTGAAAATGAGACTGCCATTTGTGTAGATGTTTGATCAATAAGTTGGTAAATATCGGCGCATATGTTCTCATTATTGCAGGTAAACTAACACAAAAAAGATGAGAAAGTAAACAAAATACACAAACATTGCCAATATTGTATACTATCTTTGTTGAGAAAGCTGTTCATTTAAAATGAAATGTCGTTTTCAAAAAAGTCAGCATATAAATTTGGGCAGGTAACATTAAAATTTAACTATTTAAATAGACTTTTTAAATCACTTCTGTGAACTTGACTTTGACTTGAATTATTTTCACTGAAAAAATCATTTAAAAAAAATTTTTCCAACAAATTTTACAATATTCAGTGTTATTAAGTGGTTATTTATCTGTGTCTATAAGGCTTCAAATGATTGAGCCATTTTCCATAATAAGTAAATATATATAAAAATTATATTGAATTGAAGGGATAAACTTGTCATGTGGAGCATGTTGTAATGGCTCAAAGTATTGGGATCATGGCATTCTGAAAAAGGTAGATTACACAACTGAATAATATAATGCGATTCATCAAAGGGCACAGTAGTTAATCTTTATTTTTACAGGATTCTTTGAAAATGTTGTGTAATTTATATTACAATTTTATGGTAACTACAGAGTTAAATGTGTACTACAGTACAATACAGTATTGGCTGACGCTCTTCATAAACTTGCTGAAACTAACATTTCTATAACAAAGGTCTTTTTCTTTAAGTCTCAGAAATTTGAATGAATAAATGGTTCTGTTGCTATTCACAATCCTTGCTTTTAATGAGTTGCTTTTCTTCTTGCCTCCTGAAGGTGAGGCTAGTGAGGTCATCTCCACCAAACTCCCAGTTCAAAGCAACTTTTCAGGAGTCTTACCAGGTCTATAAACGGTACCAGATGACTATCCACAAGAGCACCCCTGATAAAGCAACTGAACAGCAGGTCAGAATGAGATGCACATAATTCATACAATTTAGAGGTAAAGCAACCAGCCCAGTGAAAGGATTATCACTTAGATTCATGAAGAAAAACCCTTCACCATTACAGTGGGTAATATGTAAATAGTTAGGGGAATACTAAATAAAAACACTGAATCAGTGAGAATGAATACTTTGAAAAGTAGGTAATGCATATATATGGGCCAAAATTGTCCATTTTTATAGCCTGGTTAGTGCCTCCGGGAGGTGGTGGGGGCTAACGGGGTGCAGTGATGTTTTTGCCCAGGGAAGGTGGGGGGGCGGGTGTGCGCTAATGCCTCCGGAGAAATTGCCCTGGTGGTTTGGGGGACACTGTGTCGGAAGCGCCACGCCTCACGATTAGCGTCCTGGGCCAGCACATATCCGCGGATGATGTCATCGGCGTGTGCGCCGACCCCTTTGCATCCGCCGCCAGGGTGCCCGGGCCGCCATCATGCAGTCCGTTTTGGGTGTTGGGCTGCTGGCCCGGTCATTCGCTTCCCTAGTGGCCCAGTGGCTGGCCACCATAGGGCCTGCAGAGTGCACAGCGGCCCTCACCTTTAATTGAAGGGGCGGGGTGTTGTAGTGCGTCAGCACCACGTGGATGTTCCGCTTAGCGCTGGTCTCCTCAGTGCTGCGCTGGACTCGGTGCCGTGCTGCCGTTACGGGAGCGCCCCTCCAAAGAAGCTGAGTGCCGGGGGCAGCGCTCCACTTCCTTTTGAGGGATGCACAGCTCAATGCCGCATCTGGGTGGGACTTCCGGGCCAGGCGATAAAAGTCTCAGCCCCAGAAGGTTATCGCTCCCAATCTGAGCGAGGGTCACTTATGTCCTCACAGTACCTTAAATTATAACTTTTTGGGATAATCCCTATGATATCTTCACATTGTCCACATGAGTGAAATTTGATGAACTGTTAGATTCACTTCAAGGATTCATAGAAAAAAGTCTTTTCCGATTTCAGAAATAGTCAAAATTTAACAAGAAAATCTTTAATCTTTACGTGCATTTTTAGTAATACCCGTTTTTAAAAAAAACTTTTATGATCTAAGTTCAGCAACAGCTAAAACAATTTTAAAAATGGAGATATGTCATTTTGTTCTGTAAGATTGGATGATCAATTATAGTATAGTACTAGCTTAGCAATATGGAGTTATCTATTTTGACATGAAATAACGCCAGGCTCAAGCTGAAACTCCGATTGTCCTGGGGAGGAGCTCTGCACATGCATGGTTATATGCATGCACAGATTTCAACCACCAGTTAGAATTTAATTGCTATGGGAACATGGAGGGAAGCATTCACATCCTCAAGATTTAAATTAACATCAAGAAAGACTGACTGAGCACTTTGTAAATTATATTGATGCCATGCTGGATTTACAATCCAGGTGGGTATCAACCTGGTAACATGTACAGAACATTGTGTAATCCACAGTTAGAGTACTATGTGCAGATTTGGGCACTCCCATTATAGAAAGGACATTAAAGCCATGTATATTGTACAGTGTAGATTCACTGGCATGATGCCAGGGATGGGAAACTGTAACTATTTCCACTGGCACAGAAAAGGCTCAGAAGAGATTTGTGGAGTTATTTTTTTAAATAATGAAGGGTTTTGATGGGGTGAATAGGGGAAAGACTATTTCCTTGTTGGGGAGTTGGTGATGAGGCATGATTAATTTAAAACTGTCGTGAAGGGAATCTCCTCACATGGCTTCCCTCCAGAGCCAGACCAGAAACCACTAGACTGATATTAAACATGCAATATAAATATGCCCTAAAATACGCAATGGAACTAATGATGTTTTTGAATCAGCAAAAGTATGCCTCATTATGATCTCTTGTTCAAGTTAGTTTTGCAACTTTGTCAACGAGCAGTTACTTGTGCACAAGCACACAGACTATGTAGACCAAGGGAAAAGCCAAGCAAATTATAGTGCCCCACCTAGCAACTTGACTTGGAGCCAATTTGAAAATGCAAACATATGGGTTTGTTAGCAGCTTGGAAACCTGGCCTGTGCCAGAGGTGAAGCCTGCAAATCAAGTGCAAGTTGAAATGTTGTTTATTGCCAGAAGCTGGGCATGGAAAAGAAAAAAAAACATTGATTAGTTCTTATAAATTTGTTCAGATTAATTTGATCTTTGGTTGTAGGAATAAATTGGATCATTTTTAAATAGGCTTTTGAACTGGATATGGAGGAGAACCTGCACTACTCTTGCCTTCAGTGGTAAAACTATATGGTAAATCTTCAAGTTTACTTCAGCTTTCCATTATAAAAGTGTTTTCAATTATTTACTTATTTTGCAAATTTACATGAATCTCCTGCTCTGAAGGTGAAACTAGTGCCAGTTTCCTCCGACGATCCAGATTTCACTGAATCCTTTAACCAATCAGCAACTTTGTATGCCAAGTATCAGATGGCTGTGCACCAGGATTCACCTGATGAATGTAGTGAATCAGAGGTAAAACTCTTTGCATTTGTTACTTTACTGGCTCTTATTAAAGTGTACTCATTTAAATGGCACTGCTTGGAAAAACTATTTCTTTGTTATAAAGTCGATTCAGCTGCATCAACTTGCTATTTAAAGAAAAGTGTTCTATTCACCATATTGTTTAAATCTTCATAAGAACAAAAGAAATAGGAGCAGAGGTAGGCCACCTGGCCCCTCGAGCCTGCTCTGCCATTTAATAAGATTATGGCTGATCTGATTATGAACTCAGCTCCACTTCCCTGCTCAGTCCCCATAACCTTTATTCCCTTATCTATCAAAAATCTGCTTATCTCCACCTTAAATATATTCAATGACCCACCCTCCACAGCTCTCTGGGGCAGGGAATTCCATAGATTTACAAGAGAGGAAATTCCTCCTCATCTCAGATTTAAATGGGCAGCCCCTTATTCTGAGACTATGTCCTCTAGTTTTAGTTTCCCGTAGGAGTGGAAATATCCTCTCTGCATCCACCTTGTCGAGCTTCTTCATTATCATATATGTTTCGATAAGATCACCCCTCATTCTTCTGAACGCCAATGTGTATAGGCTCAACCTATCTTCATAAGTCAACCCACTCATCTCCGGAATCAACCTAGTGAACCTCTGAACAGCTTCCAATGCAAGTATATCCTCCTTTAAATACGGACTACACAGTACGCTAGGTGTGGCCTCACCAATATCCTGTACAGTTGGAGCAGGACATTGCTTTTATACTCTATCCCCCTTGCAATAAAGGCCAGCATTCCATTTGCCTTCCTGATTACTTGCTGTACCTCTAGACTGACTACCCTTTAGTGATTCATGCACAAGAACACCCGGTCCCTCTGTACTGCAGCACTTGCAATTTTTCTCCATTTAAATTACAATCTGCTTTTCTATTTTTTCTGCCAAAGTGGATAACCTCACATTTTCCAACATTATACTCCTTCTGCCAGATTTTTGCCCGCTGACTTAGCCTGTCTATATCCCTTTGCTTTCCCACCCATCTTTGTATCATCAGCAAACTTGGCTACATGATACTCTGTCCCTTCATCCAAGTCGTTAATATAGATTGTAAATAGTTGAGGACCCAGCACCGATCCCTGCGGCACCCCACTAGTCACTGTTTGCAAACCGGAAAGTGACTCATTTATCCCGACTCTGTTTTCTGTTAGTTAGCCAATCCTCTATCCATGCTAATATATTATCCACAACCCCGTGAACTTTTATCTTGTGCAGTCACCATGAAGAGAATGCTAGGTCTTTGCCGCTTATGAAATTATTGATAAGCAGGCATGATGGTGCGCACAATGGTCCTGTTTAGGAAAGAAAAATGAAGGAAGTAGAATTTTGTGGTCATATCTATCGCTATTGTGGTCATATCTATCTACATACACAGTCTCTAAATAGGAAAATGTTTCTCAATTGGCACTTTTCTGAAACACATTATGAAAGTTAAATTACTCGGAAAAGCCACATCCAGAGCGCTTGTTGCCATGGTGACTGATCGCTTGGCTCTGTCATTTACAACTTAATTCATTTTCTGATGCAGTGGAACATTAGATTTGCTTGGAATTTGTATTGATGCCAACTCCTGTTTTTAATATTAGTTACTTCAATGGCTGAAGCAGTTCTGCTTGATAAAATGACTATGGGCTAGAATTTCCTCAAAGCTCGCCAGTGCCCGATTGCCGCCCAAAAAACTGCTAAGGCTGGGAAGATTATCGTTGGTGAAAACTTCCCGAAAATAAATTGGGGAGGGATTAACCTAATATGGCAGAGGTGTGGGAACCTATGCAGGGAGACAGAGGGAAGTAAAATAGGGGCAAAAGCAAAAGATAGAAAGAAGAAAAGTAAAAGTTGCGGGCAGAGAAACCCAAGGCAAAAATCAAAAAGGGCCACATTGCAGCAAAATTCTAAAAGGGCAAAGTGTGTTAAAAAGACAAGCCTGAAGGCTCTGTGCCTCGATGCGAGGAATATTCGTAATAAGGTGGATGAATTAACTGCACAGGCAGCAATTAATGAATATGATATAATTGGCACCACGGAGACATGGCTCCAGGGTGACCAAGGCTGCGAACTCAACATCCAGGGGTATTCAACATTCAGGAAGGATAGACAGAAAGGAAAAGGAGGTGGGGTGGCGTTGCTGGTTATAGAGGAAATTAATGCAATCGTAAGGAAGGACATTAGCTTGGATGATGTGGAATCTGTATGGGTGGAGCTGCGGAATACCAAAGAGCAGAAAACACTAGTGGGAGTTGTGTACAGACCACCAAACAGTAGTAGTGAGGTTGGGGACAGCATCAAACAAGGAATTAGGGATGCGTGCAATAAAGGTACAGCAGTTATCATGGGCGACTTTAATCTACATATAGATTGGGCTAACCAAACTGGTAGCAATACGATGGAAGAGGATTTCCTGGAGTGTATTAGGGATGGTTTTCTCGACCAATATGTCGAGGAACCAACTAGAGGGCTGGCCATCCTAGACTGGGTGATGTGTAATGAGAAAGTACTAATTAGCACTCTTGTGCGAGGTCCCTTGGGGAAGAGTGATCATAATTTGGTAGAATTTCTTATTAAGATGGAGAGTGACACAGTTAATTCGGAGAGTAGGGTCCTGAATTTAAAGAAAGGTAACTTCGATGGTATGAGATGTGAATTGGCTAGAATAGACTGGCGACTGATACTTAGAGGGTTGACGGTGGATAGGCAATGGCAAACATTTAAAGATCACATGGATGAACTTCAACAATTGGACATCCCTGTCTGGAGTAAAAATAAAACTGGGAAGGTGGCTCAACCGTGGCTAACAAGGGAAATTAAGGATAGTGTTAAATCCAAGGAAGAGGCATATAAATTGGCCAGAAAAAGCACCAAACCTGAGGACTGGGAGAAATTTAGAATTCAGCAGAGGAGGACAAAGGGTTTAATTAGGAAGGGGAGAATAGAGTATGAGAGGAAGCTTGCCGGGAACATAAAAACTGACTGCAAAAGCTTCTATAGATAAGTGAAAAGAAAAAGATTAGTGAAGACAAAAGTCGGTCCTTTGCAGTCAGATTCAGGTGAATTTATAATGGGGAACAAAGAAATGGCAGACCAGTTGAATAAATACTTTGTGTCTTTCTCCATGAAGACAGAATCAAATAAACTTCCGAAAGTACTAGGGGACCAAGGGTCTAGTGAGAAGGAGAAACTGAAGGATATCCTTATTAGGCAGCAAATTGTGTTGGGGAAATTGATGGGATTGAAAGCCGATAAATCCCCGGGGCCTGATGGTCTGCATCCCAGAATACTTAAGGAAGTGGCCCTAGAAATAGTGGATGCATTGGTGATCATTTTCCAACAATCTATCGACTCGGGATCAGTTCCTATGGACTGGAGGGTAGCTAATGTAACACCACTTTTTAAAAAAGGAGGGAAAGAGAAAATGGGTAATTATGGACCGGTTAGCCTGACATCAGTAGTGGGGAAAATGTTGGAATCAATTATTAAAGATTAAATAACAGCGCATTTGGCGGTCCAAGTCAACATGGATTTATGAAAGGGAAATCATACTTGACAAATCTTCTGGAATTTTTTGCGTATGTAACTAGTAGAGTGGACAAGGGAGAACCAGTGGATGTGGTGTATTTGGACTTTCAAAAGGCTTTTGACAAGGTCCCACAGAAGAGATTGGTGTGGAAAATTAAAGCACATGGTATTGGGGGTAATGTACTGACGTGGATAGAGAACTGGTTGGCAGACAGGAAGCAGAGAGTCGGGATAAATGGGTCCTTTTCACAATGGCAGGCAGTGACTAGTGGGGTGCCGCAGGGCTAGGTGCTGGTACCCCAGCTATTTACAATATACATCAATGATTTAGATGAAGGAATTGAGTGTAATATCTCCAAGTTTGCAGATGGCACTAAACTGGGTGGCAGTGTGAGCTGTGAGGGGGACGCTAAGAGGCTGCAGGGTGACTTGGACAGATTTGGTGAGTGGGCAAATGCATGGCAGATGCAGTATAATGTGGATAAATATGAGGTTATCCACTTTGGTGGCAAAAACACGATGGCAGAATATTATCTGAATGGCGGCAGCTTTAGGAAAAGGGGAGGTGCAACGAGACCTGGTTGTCATGGTACATCAATCATTGAAAGTTGGCATGCAGGTACAGCAGGCAGTGAAGAAGGCAAATGGCATGTTGGCCTTCATAGCTAGGGGATTTGAGTACAGGAGCAGGGAGGTCTTACTGCAGTTGTACAGGGCCTTGGTGAGGCCTCACCTGGAATATTGTGTTCAGTTTTGGTCTCCTAATCTGAGGAAGGATGTTCTTGAAGGAAGGGAGTGCAGTGAAAGTTCACCAGACTGATTCCCGGGATGGCTGGACTGACTTATGAGGAGAGACTGGATCGACTGGGACTTTATTCACTGGAGTTTAGAAGAATGAGAGGGGATCTCATAGAAACATATAAAATTCTGACGGGACTGGACAGGTTAGATGCAGGAAGAATGTTCCCGATGTTTGGGAAGTCTAGAACCAGGGGACACAGTCTAAGGATAAGGGATAAGCCATTGAGGATTAAGATGAGGAGAAACTTCTTCACTCAGAGTTGTTAACCTGTGAAATTCCCTACCGCAGAGAGTTGTTAATGCCAGTTCATTGGATATATTCAAGAGGGAGTTAGATATGGCCCTGACGGCTAAAGGGATCAAGGGGTATGGAGAGAAACAGGAACGGGGTACTGAGGTGAATAATCAGCCATGATCTAATTGAATGGTGATGCAGGCTCGAAGGGCCGAATGGCCTAATCCTGCACCTGTTTTCTATGTTTCTATGTTTAAAAATCCGCCCAGCGAAAAATATGGGCCTTGCACCCCAATCTGGGCGAAAAAGTGCAATTTAGGCTAGATTGGTCGGTGCCTAAGTAAAATGCACAATAAATTTATAAAATATAAAAATTTACCCTGAGGCTGCGGGTTGAGCCGAACACGACAAAGTATAAAAAAAATTTCAAAAAAACGTAACTTAAAAATCAAAAAAACATTCCCAGCGCACTTAAATTAAATCACCCCAACAGATTTTGAAAATAAATAGTAAAAAACCAATCAGTTAAATTTTTTTTGCAGGCCCACTCACCGACCGTCCAGCTCCACTGATCCTTGTGGGCGGTTTAAAAATATATTTTTTATACTTGCCTACGGGTCCCTGCTCAGCCACAGATCGCGCGATCTGTGGATGTTGCACGCCGGTCCTCTCCTCAGTGGTACTTCGAAACCGCCGGTGTGCTTCAGCTGGGGAATTTTTCGATGACCCGGTTCTCGCCAAAACAGCCAATACCGCCAAGAAACTAGGCGGTGAAACAGTGCAAATTCTAGTCCTAAATGCTTATAATAGACATTGAAAGCTAATTATATTTGAAATCTCCCCAACTTCTATTTCTCTTTTTTCAAGCTCAGAAACCAAATGTAGTAGCTGCTAACTACAGCATTAACAAATTGCATCTTCTGATACACATCACTGTTATTAGAGTAATCAGATAAATACTGTCAGATCGATGCTTTTATGGGATAACCAGGTCTATTTTGGGAGATTTGGGCAAATTTGGAAACTAATATTAATAAGCAATTTACATTTTTCTTTATGGAGATGCACTATTAAAATGGTGAATTTATACACTGCCATATAAAAGCTCAAATTGTTTTTTTGGACTACCTTTGGTCAGAATACTCCATTTTTATTTTACAATCTTCCCCCCCCCCCCCCCCCCCATCCAACTACAGAAGTCCTTCTGTGCCCCCTCCCACCCACCCAATCCAAATCTTCTAAGCAGGTCACAAGGGAATGGTAATTTCTCCCTTCTGTGTTGGGCTCACCCATGGATTCTGTTATCGACAGTATGAAAAGAATGGAACTTGCATATTATAATGCTGTAAGTTAGTGTTCCTTTTTAAAACTGGAATTAATGCACCATTCATTGTGTTTCACTTCAAACTTTGCAGCACAGACACCTATAAAAGCAATAAAAGTTCATCAAGATTCATTTTAAGCATTGAACATATTTTCATGGCTTAAGGCACTAATTTCTCCAATATGCTAACTGTCAGGGCGAAGCAGTCTCCCATCAGAGGGGCCAGTAAGCATGGAGACTTAGGTAATGCATAAATGTGAGGGGCATAATAATTTATCTTAAAAGGAACAAGTTATAGAAACATAGAAAATAGGTGCAGGAGTAGGCCATTCGGCCCTTCTAACCTGCACCGCCATTCAATGAGTTCATGGTTGAACATGCAACTTCAGTACCCCATTCCTGCTTTCTCGCCATACCCCTTGATCCCCTAGTCGTAAGGACTTCATCTAACTCACTTTTGAATATATTTAGTGAATTGGCCTCAACTACTTTCTGTGGTAGAGAATTCCACAGGTTCACCACTCTCTGGGTGAAGAAGTTTCTCCTCATCTCGGTCCTAAATGGCTTACCCCTTATCCTTAGACTGTGACCCCTGGTTCTGGACTTCCCCAACATTGGGAACATTCTTCCTGCATCTAACCTGTCTAAATCCATCAGAATTTTAAACGTTTCTATGAGGTCCCCTCTCATTCTTCTGAACTCCAGTGAATACAAGCCCAGTTGATCCAGTCTTTCTTGATATGTCAGTCCTACCATCCCGCCATGCACTCATTCCTTCTATATGCCAAACTTGCAACTTGCGCATTAAATTTTTTTACACAATTATGTAAAGTTCATTTTATGTCCCATGTGTTCATTGGACGATTAATGTTTAGTTCATGGATACAAATTGGATTAGTTTGTGATTTCAATGTTCTGTCAAGCCCTAAATCTTTTTTCCTGGTTGATTGTGACACAGCCTTCAAGTTGCAATATCTTATTTTCTATTTTCATAGCAATTTGTATGTCCTTGAATCTTTCAGTGCTAAATTATTTTGCCTAGTTGTTAAGTGTCTGAGAAAAAATTTAATTTGATCCCTTCCTTCAAGTATCCTTTTTTCCACAGCTTAGTGCTATCTGTAAATGTAAACATTTTATGTTTTAATAATCAAAGGAATGTTTTTTCAATTAACAGGATTCAGAACAGATGATTGAGTTACTCTGCTGTTCACAGCTGTCCAATGAGAACTGTTACTTATTGATTCTTAGAATGTTCCCATTTATTTGGGCAATATGTTAATTAATATACTGCTTCTTTCTATATTCCAAGAGCTTTGACTTTCAGCACAGGTGTATAACATCCATTGCTTCCACCAATTATGTTACATCTTTAAAGAATCTCAAATTTGTTAGTCATGACCTTTCAAATTAATTGTTATTCTTTTGCACACTATTATTTCCAAGTAGTCAACCATGCAAGCATGCGTCGGTTATTGGTGTACGTGATGCTTGCTGCCAGCAAAGGGAGACCCCAAAAGGAAGGAAACCACATTCATGAATACACCATATATTATTAATTCTTGAAAAAGGAAGGGAGTGATGTCAGGACTATACTTTCTCCAAGGTTCAGAAGACATGGGTCATTGATCTTAGAGGGTTGGTGAGCAGGGTGGGTTCGCAAACTCTCTTGAACCTCTGGCACGAAGGTTTGAATCCAAAGTCTTCTCCTTGCTGCCTGTAAGCGGCTGAAGGTAAACAAATTTTAGTCTCAAGCCAGTTGCTTGCAGGATTGAGTGTACGCTTGACAGTTCAGTACAATTTGGTATTCTTGATCAGAAATGCCATAAAAAGTATATGGGAAATTAAAAATTCATGCTAAAGTAATAGCTTTCCCCTTCTAAGGTTGGGTCAGAGTAAAGGGACCTATACTGTCCGTTCATCCTCTTCAGTGCCTATCCCAATGATGCTTGTTGCTCACATTGCTGTTGAGCTCAATTCTCCCAACACTGATGTCCCTCATCAACAAACATTCACCCAAAATTTAGATTACCTTGTAATTATAGAATTTAACAGTACAGGAGGAGGTCATTCATCCCATTGCACCTGTGCCAGCTCTCAAAGAACGATCCACTTAGTTCGATCCCCCTGCCCTTTTATGATACCCTTCAAATTTTTATTTAGCAAATATTGATCCACTTTCCTTTAAAGGCTATGATTAATTATGCTTCTACCACTGTTTCTGATAGTATATTCCATATCCTAACAGCCCTCAGCGTAAATTAAAAATAATTATTCTCCGAAATCCCCCTTTGTTCTTTTGGTTATGATCTTAAATATTTGCTCTCTCGTTACCAATTAGTAGATGTAATTTATTCCAATTTACCTTCAATGTCATAGTTGTGAAGATTACTGCCTTGTAAAATCACTCCCTGTTATCCATTATTCTTTAATGTATTCTGGATATACGCCATCTCAGCCCTTTATGGCAGGTTATTTCTCTCTCCACTTGTAGTGTTGAAGTTACAGTGGTTGGTCCCTATGTCTGAACATCTTCATTGATCCAGACTATGCTGGCATTTAGCACGTACATTAACAACTCCTGCCAACACCAAAATGAATCCATATAAAATCGAATATAGAATTGAAGCATAACATATGCTAAATCTCTGCTTCTTCCTTGAACAGAGGCCCAACTGGTCTTCATCCACCACCACCACCCTCATCCGCCTGGCTGAACATGTTCTCACATTGAACAACTTCTCTTTTGACTCCACTCACTTCCTCCAAATAAAAGGTGTTACTATGGGAACCCGCATGAGTCCGAGCAATACCTGCCTTTTCGTGGAAGATTCTTGTTCCAGTCCTATTCGGATTCCCTCCCTTACCTCTCTCTGGTACATTGATGATTGTATCAGTGCTGTTTCCTGCTCTTGCCCCAAACTGGAAAATTTCATCAACTTTGCTTCCAATTTCCATCCTTCCGTCGCCTTCATATGGTCCATCTTCAACTCTTCCCGCCCCTTCCTCGACTTCTCTGTCTCTATTTTTGAGAATAGGCTATCAACCAATATCCACTGTCAGCCCACTGACTCCCGCAGCTACTTTGACTACACTTTCTCCCACCCTGCTTCCTGTCAGGATTCTATTCCATTTTCCCAATTTCTCTGTCACATCTGTTCTGACGACACCACCTTTCACACTAGTGCTTCTGATATGTCTTCCTTTTTCCTCAACTGAGGAATCTCTTCCACCGTAGATCAGAGGGCCCTCGACTGTGTGTGTTCAATTTCTTGCACTTCTGTTCTCACTCCTTCCCCTTCTTCCCAGAACCATGATAGGGTTCCTCTTGTCCTCCCCTTCCATCCCACCAGCTTCTACATTCAACTGATCATCCTCTGCCATTTTCGCTAACACCAGCATGATCCCACCAGCAACATACATATCTCCTCCCTCCTTTCAGCAGATTAAAAGGACCGTTCCCTCTGCGACACCCTGGTCCAGTTTCCAATACCCCCATCTCTTCTCACGGCACCTTTCCATGCAAGGACAGGAGATGCAATGCCTGCCCTTTTATCTCTTCCCTTCCATCTGTTCAAATACTCTTTCCAGGTGAAACAGCCATTTACTGGTACTACTTTCAATTTAGTATACTGTATTCGCTGCTCCCGATGCGGTCTCCTCTACACTGGGGAGTCCAAACCCAGATTGCGTGATCACTTTGCGAACACCTCCGTTTAGTCCTAAAGTGTGACCCCGAGTTTCCGGTCGCCTGTCACTTTAATTCTCTGCTCCACTTCCATTTTGACCTCTTTGTTCTCTGCCTCCTACACTGTTCCAATGAAGCTCAACGTAAGCTTGAGGAGCAGCACCTCATTTTTCATTTAGGCACTTTACAGCTTTCCGGACTCAACATTGAGTTCAACAATTTCAGATCATAACCTCTATCCCGATTTTTTTCCAGACAGCAGGTGCTGATTCTGCTATTCTCATTTACACCTTCTTGACCCATCTTCTGTTTCTTTGCTTGTTCCACTACCTTCTTCCCCCCTGCCCCTTTTTTGCCTAGCACTATCATCCCTTTTGTCAGTCAATCACTCCTGCCTTCGACCCTATCATAGACTTTCTCTTTTGTTCTTTCCTCCCATTCCCCTTTCAGTGCCCCTTGCACTTCCTTAAATGTCGGTTACATTTCGAACTTTTGTCAGTTCTGATGAAGGATCATCGACCTGAAACGTTAACTTTGTTTCTCTCCACAGATGCTGACTGACCCACTGAGATTTCCAGCATTTTCTGTTTTTGTTCCAGATGTCCAGCATCCACAGTATTTTGCTTTTGTACATACAGGTTCGACCTCTAAAATCCAGAATGTTCCGGAATCCGGACACTGGGCCGATCTGTGGCGGGGTCGTCCGGAAATTGGAAAATGTTCCGATATCCAGACACCCCCGCCTCAGCGAACCGACTTCGCCCTGCCCCGACCTCGCCCCGGCCCGACTTCGCCCAGGCCCCCCTCCCTCCCCTTTACCTTGGTTGCCCACCCTGACTTCGCACGACCCGACCTTGCCCCGGCCCGACTTCGCCCTGGCCCCTCTTCCCCCCCACCCCCACCTTCCCCTTTACCTCTTCTGCCCAACCCCACCTACCTCGGGCCAGACAAGGAACTCCCACACGGTGGCGGGGCCCCGTCCGATCAGGTCTTCTTCGGCGGGGCTCCGCGCGAACATCTCTTCGGCGGGGCTCCGCGCGAGCACTTCCATGGCGGCGGGGCCCCGCCCGAACACTTCCACTGTGGCGGGGCCCCACCCGACGACCCGAACAGCTCATCGACGAGCACCCTCCACGCCCCTTTCTGACGTTTCAAAATCCGAAAATACCCGAACCTGGGCTCGGGTGTTTCCAGATTCGTGACGTCAGAAAGTCGTTCCAAAATCCGGCAAAATGCAAAATCCGGAACGGCCTCGGTCCCGAGGGTTCTGGATTCAGGACGCTGCACCTGTACTAAGTAATGTTTGGAAATGATTTAAATGCTGTAATGACTTCTACATTTTTTACAATGCAAACCCTCTCTCGGGTGCCTATCCTCTTAATAGAGAAGGTTTGTTTCCAACCACTCCAACTGCAGATTTTGTTGACATAATTAAATCAACATTAGTATCAATCTTTCAAAACTATTGCACTTACTATTTTTAGCCTTTTGCTATCAAACATCTGGAAACATGCAAATATAGTAGAAATCCACATAGGGTGAGTTAATAGTTACAGAGCAGAAACTGTCCATTTGGCTTTTCAAATCGGCATTGATGTTTTGCTGTACTATGTGAGCCATATAACCCATGTTGGAAAGGATGCGCGCAGAGCCCTGTGCCAAGTTGATGCCAGACTCCTCCATGATCCTCGACATTAAACGCAGGCTTTCCAGTGCACCAAGCACTTGGGTGTATAGACCCATCATGTGGTGCATGCTTACACCATTAACAGCTTCTCAGTCGGAAGAGACTGGGATGAGCGAGAAGGAGGATCAGGTATGCAGATACCGTCCTCATCAAAGGATTCAGCCACCCTGCATTGGCCATTCCCATAATGGCCAACATTATCTCCTTCATGGGGGTTAGAATATGCAGACTCACTTCTCCCCCTTCGGTTAGTTCCTGTTGCCTTCAGTTGTGCATCACCTTCTCTTGCAAGAGAGAGGGGAAACTGTCAGTGTGTTTCATGCCAGTTGTTTGTGTGATGTGTGCATGAGGCTTGCAACAGTGCTAAACGTGTGAGGGTGAGGTGAAACATATGAATGTTAGGTATGCACCCTGGTTGGTAGAGATTGTTGGGAGGTGAGTGATAGGGGTGTGGTGAATTCAGCAGCAGCTGCGACTAGTGGTGCATTTTGTACTATATGGCATTTGAAGATGCATTCACTGACCATGACTACTCGTGTGAGATCATTAAACTTCTTCCGGCAGTGCATCCAGGTCCTTGGGACTATACTGGCATTGACCTCCATGGCTATCTCGTCCCATTGCCTTCTCATCATGTGTCTGGAGGACCTCCTGCTCCCCTGAAGATACAGAAGGTAGCTCTGTTGATAAAGGATAGAATCACTGCAATAGTGAGAAATGATATTGGCTCAAATGATGAGGATGTTGAAACTGTTTGGGTGGAGATAAGGAATAATAAGGGGGAAAAGTACCTGGTGGGTGTAGTTTATAGGCCCCCTAACAGTAGCAACTTTGTTGGCAGGACTATAAACCAGGAAATCGTGGGGGCTTGTAAAAAGGGAACAGCAATAATCATGGGTGATTTTAACCATTTATATTGATTGGACAAATCAAATTGGTCAGGGTAGCCTTGAGGAGGAGTTCATAGAATGCATAAGGGACGGGTTCCTTGAGCAGTATGTAACGGAACCAACCAGGGGGCAGGCTATCTTAGATCTGGTCCTGTGTAATGAGACAGGATTAATAAACAATCTCCTAGTAAAGGATCCCCTTGGAATGAGTGATCATAGCATGGTTGAATTTCAAATTCAGATGGATGTTGAGAAAGTTGGATCTCAAACCAGCGTACTAAGCTTAAATAAAGGAGATTGTGAAGGTATGATGGAAGAGTTGGCTAAAGTGGACTGGGAAAATAGATTAAAGTGTGGGACGGTTGATGAACAGTGGCGTACATTTAAGGAGATATTTCACAACTCTCTCAAAATATATTCCAGTGAGGAGGAAAGTGTGTAAAAGAAAAGATAGCGATCCATGGCTAACTAAAGAAATAAAGGACGGCATCCAATTTAAAAACAAGGGCATGCAAAGTGGATAAAACTAGTGGGAGGACAAGATTGGGAAGCTTTTAAAAGCCAGCAAAGAACGACTCAAAAAATGATTAAGAAAGGGAATATAGACTATGAAAGTAAACTAGCTTATAAAAACAGATAGCAAGAGTTTCTACATATAGATAAAAAGGAAAACAGTGGCTAAAGTAAATGTTGGTCCCTTCGAGGATGAGACCGGGGAATTAGTAATGGAGAACATGGAGATGGCAGAAACTCTGAACAAATATTTTGTATCAGTCTTTACGGTAGAGGACACTAACAATATCCCAACAGTGGATAGTCAAGGGGCTATAGACGGGGGGAGGAACTTAACACAATCACAATCATGAAGGAGGCGGTACTCAGTAAGATAATGGGACTAAAGGCAGATAACTCCCCTGGACCTGATGGCTTGCATCCTAGGGTCTTTAAGAGAAGTAGTGGCAGGGATAGTGGATGCATTGGTTGTAATTTACCAAAATTCCCTGGATTCTGGGGAGGTCCCAGCAGATTGGAAAACTACAAATGTAATGCCCCTATTTAAAAAAGGAGGCAGACAAAAAGCAGGAAACTATAGACCAGTTCGTCGAACATCTGTGATTGGGAAAATGTTGCAGTCCATTATTAAAAAAGCAATAGCAGGACATTTGGAAAAGCATAATTCGGTCAGGCAGAGTCAGCATGGATTTATGAATAGGAAGTCATGTTTGACAAATTTGCTGGAGTTCTTTGAGGATGTAACGAACAGGGTGGATAAAGGGGAGCCAGTGGATGTGGTGTATTTGGACTTCCAGAAGGCATTTGACAAGGTGCCACATAAAAGGTTACTGCACAAGATAAAAGTTCACTGGGTTGAGGATAATATATTAGCATGGACAGAAGATTGGCTAACTAACAGAGTCGAGATAAATGGTTCATTCTCGGGTTGGCAATCAGTAACTCGTGGGGTGCCGCAGGGATCAGTCCTGGGACCCCAACTATTTACAATTTATATTAATGACTTGGAAGAAAGGACCGAGTGTAACGTAGCCAAGTTTGCTGACGATACAAAGATGGGAGGAAAAGCAATGTGTGAGGAGGATACAACAAATCTGCAAAAGGACATATGCAGGCGAACTGAGTGGGCAGAAATTTGGTAGATGGAGTATAATGTTGGAAAGTGTGAGGTTATGCACTTCGACAGAAATTAAATGGAGAAAAATTGCAAAGTGCTGCAGTACAGCAGGACCTGGGGCTACTTGTACATGAAACACAAAAGGTTACTATGCAGGCACAGCAAGTGATCAGGAAGGCCAATGGATTCTTGGCCTTTATTGCAAAGGGGATAGAGTATAAAAGCAGGGAAGTCTTGCTACAGTTATACAGGTTATTGGTGAGGCCACACCTGGAATACTGCGTACAGTTTTGGTTTCCATATTTACGAAAGGATATACTTACTTTGGAGGCAGTTCAGAGAAGGTTCACTAGGTTGATTCTGGGGATGAGAGTGTTAACTTATGAGGAAAGGTTGAGAAGGTTGGGCCTCTATTCATTGGAATTCAGAAGAATGAGAGGTGATCTTATCGAAACGTATAAGATTATGCGGGGGCTTGACAAGGTGGATGCAGAGAGGATGTTTCCACTGATGGGGGAGACTAGAACTAGGGGGCATAATCTTAGAATAAGGGGCCGCCCATTTAAAACTGAGATGAGGAGGAATTTCTTCTGAGAGTTGTAAATCTATGGAATTCACTGCTTCGGAGCTGTGGAAACTGGGTCATTGAATAAATTTAAGACAGAGATAGACAGTTTCTTAACCAATAAGGGCTTATGGGGAGTGAGCAGGGAAGTGGACCTGAGTCTATGATCGGATCAGCCATGATCGTATTAAATGGCGGAGCAGGCTCGAGGGGCCGTATGGCCTACTGCTCCTATTTGTTATGTTTTTATGTTCTTAACATCTCTCCTCCTTTCCACATCCTCCACCAAGACCGCCAGTGCAGCGTCTGAAAACATGTATGCCTGCTCCCTCCCATGGTTAGCTTTTCTTCAATCTTTCCCAGGTCAGATTCACTCGTAAAACGATTCCCAGCATCTGCTGCAGCCACAGTGCACCTCCCTTTTAAGTGGTGCAGGCTAGTTTTAAGTAGTGCAAGTTAGAAACGATATTGGGCTCCTGCTGATGCGTGCAGCCAATGAACAGCAGGGAGCGATGGCTGCATGCAGATATCATTATAATAAGCAGGCAGTACAAAGTTGCTGTGCTTCCTCCGTTCCACTCAACGAGCAGGGGCTAATGGTACATCGCGATCCCTGCACTCGTTTTCGTGGGCTAACCAATGTATAATCCCCTTGAACTATTAGACAACGATGTGATATATTTTATATTTACTTTCGTCAGACCTACATGCAATGTTTCTTGTTTTTTGTTTGGCTGAGAGCGCCTTCTATTCGACCATTGTAACTGCCTAAGCTTTCTGAAAACCCTTTAATTGTTTCGGGACTTTGTGAAAACCGTCTCCACATTTCTCACCTTTTAATTTGGATTTCAAAAGCACAATGGGCTAGAAATTCCCTCTCTCATCGATTTTGGTGGGGTGGCGGTAACCTTCCGGGACCGGGATATCCTCCCCCCGGCCCAGATGCGGAATTGAGCCGTCCGCCCCTCAAAGAAAGCGGAGCACTGCTCCGGCGCACCACTTCCTTTGAGAGGAACTCCCGGGATGGTAGCGCAGCATTGAGGCCATTATAGGGGATGACCGCTGCGGACTCTGCAGGCCCTTTGGTGGCTGCCACTGGGCCACCATGGAAGAGTCAGCTGACAAATAAAGATGGTGGCCTGGGCTGCAAAAGGCTTCCCCTTAATGGGCGCCCTTGCAGTGGATGTCAGCCAGCATTGTGACCTGCCAAGCTAGCAGTGACATCGGCTCGCGGCCCGCGGGGCAATGGGACGGTGAGGTTTCGGCAGGCACGGCAATAACATCATCGCCAATTGCGCGCCGGCCTGGGATGGTAATCGTGAGGCAATTTCCAAGAAGGCAGTAGCGTTCCCCATTAGCGACCCCCAGAGATGCTAAAGGGGCTATAAAAAGGAGCAATTTTGCCCCCAATGTTTTGTGCAATCTGGATGATCCATTTTATCACATGGATTCACTTTTTGGCAACATTCACTTTTTAAACAGATGTACACAGGGATCTAAAGAGATCAGATTTTCATTGGTCGATAAAGGCAAGACTCCTTATTGATAAACTTTCTTCTCGCCTTAAACTACTCTAATAAGATAGCCATTGAAGGATATCGACAGTTTGTTTTTGTTTAAGCTTAATGCTCTTGAAACGAGGATAGTGCTCTGGGTGGTCATTTCGATGGGCTGGGATATTATCTGGACTCGAGCTTTAACATTGGTTCATATCTATCCAGAATAACATGATTTGGGGTTCCTTTTCTTTTCTAATGTTTTTAATTACATCTAGATGGGCTGCTGTCAATGAACAGTAATTATTTTAAAATAATTAATACTGGCATATCTGTAGCTACAAATCTCCCTACCCAAAAATGTGTAATATAGAGGTTCTTGTGTGATGATATGACTTGTCATAGATTGCACATTGTCTGTGGAAGGTGTAGGCTTAATTGATTGAATGATTCTTATTTTGCCCCATGTTTTCTCACAAACTTTCTTCAATATTGGATTACTTACTGGCATAGATCCTGCATGTATTGTGTTCTAGGATTCTTGGTTGATTTAGTAAAAGCTACAGTTATGTTGTCTCCTCTCTTAAACCCCACCCCCCCAAAAAAAATATGATTGCATTAGTTGTGTATTTTTAAAACTTGAAACTTTTCTTCCCTGGTAGGGGATATGCTTAAACATGTGCAATAGAAAATTTAGGGATTCATCTTATTACCTAGTCTGGAATGTTTTATTGATCTTGAGATCAGCATTTTAGGTTAGAGTTTAAGGTCACAGGAGACATCTGTGCAAACATTGGAGAATCAAGCAATGAATGTGATCCAAACGTCTTGTGTAACAGTATATGAGTATGTCTAGAGGTGATTTATATAGGGAGGGAAATGTCACTGTTAAGTGGAAGTTGTGTCTGGATAATTTGTCGGTGTTACCAGTGATAGTACTAAATTTTTAAATGAATCTTTTTCCCCCTTCCTTCATTGTTTTCGGTCTATCTATGTTCCAGTTTAATTTCTGGGCATTTTAAAACAGGATTGAAGCTATACTTTCCACAAACTAGGGAGCAGCTCGAAATAGGGATCCGTTTCTCATTCAGTTGAGATTTGTGCATGTAAATTAATACAGTAAACTTCACCTCTTTTTGCAATTGCTGCTCCATCAAGCTGTAAGCAATGTTGCAACCATTAATTACAAAGGTGTACAGCTAGGGGAGCATTTATTTTCAGGATTTATGCAGTGCCTATATAAAGGATTTAATGAGAGATTAATGTAGTCAGTGCCAGTTTCTAAACATTTACAAGTTTCTGTCCTGGGGATAATAATGTGTGCTCTAGAGACACGTGTGTTGAGAGTTTGTTCAAATACGTAAATTAGGAGGAGGAGGTTGTTGGCAGTTCTTACGAAGGATCATCGACCCGAAAAGTTAACTCTGCTTTCTCTCCACAGATGCTGCCTGACCCGCTGAGATTTCCAGCATTTTCTGTTTTTATTCCAGATTCCAACATCCGTAGTATTTTGCTTTTGTACTTTAAAAATTGTTGGTTTCAGCCTTTGCATTAGATGATCTTGTAGAGCAACAATGAAAGATATTCATGTTCAGTTTAAAATTGTTCAGTTTGGGATATCTTGTACTGCCAGATATTTTGTAAGGGTGTGTCAATACCCATTTAAAACTGAGATGAGGAGGAACTTCTTCTCTGAGGGTTGTAAATCTGTGGAATTCTCTGCTTCAGAGAGCTATGGAGGCTGGGTCATTGAATATATTTAAGGTGTAGATCGACAGATTTTTGAGCGATAAGGGAATAAAGGGTTATGGGGAGCGGGCAGGGAAGTGCAGCTGAGTCCATGATCAGATCAGCCATATTCTTATTAAATGGCGAGCAGGCTCGAGGAGCCAAATGGCCTACTCCTGCTCCTATTTCTTATATTCTTATTTAAGATCTTACTTCTAAAATCCTATTCAGAGGTTTAGTTATAATATTTTGGGAACCAGTGAATGTAGTATATTTGAAATTTCAGAAGGCATTTGATAAGATGCCATACAAGAGTTGCACAGATTTAGAGTTCATGGAATTGGGGGTAATATATTAGCATAGATTGAGGATTGGTTTATTTTCAGAAAACAAAGTAAGAATAAACGGGTCATTTTAGGGTTGTCGGGGTGTGAATAGCGGAGTGCCACAAGGATCAGTGCTTGGGCCTCAGCTATTTACAATCTATATCTATGACTTAGATGAGGGAACTGAGTTTAATATATTCAGGTTTGCTGACAATACAAAGCTAGGTGGGAAAGTAAACTGTGAAGAGGGCCCAAAGAAGCTGCAAAGGAATTTAGACTGGTTAAGTGATTGGGCAAGATGGTCGAAGATGGAGTATAATGTGGGGCAGTGTGAAATTATCCACTTCAGTAGGAAGAATGGAAAAGCAGAATGTTTTTTAAAAGGTGAGAGACTAATAAATGTTATTCAGAGGGATTTCAATGTCCTTGTACATGAATCACAAAGTTAATATGCAGGTACAGCAAGTAATTAGGAAGGCAAATGATATGTTGGCCTTTATTGCATGGGAGTTGGAGTATAAGAGTAAGGGAGTCTTGCTGCAATTATATAGGGCTTTGGTGAGACTACACCCAGAGTAATGTCTACAGTTTTGATCTTGCATAAGAACATAAGAATTGGGAGCAGGAGTAGGCCATTTAGCCCGTCGAGCCTGCTCTGCCATTCAATAAGATCTTCTACTTCAACTCCACTTTCCTGCACTGTTCCCATATCCTTTGATTCCCTTAATATTCAAAAATATATCGATCTCTGTCTTGAATATACTCAAAGACTGAGCCTCCACAGATAGAGAATTCCAAAGATTCACCACCCTCTGAGTGAAGATGTTTCACATCATCTCAGTCCTAAATGGCTGACCCCTTATTCTGAGACTGTGAATAGTAGAAGGCACTAAAAATTATAGGCAGTCCCTTGGGATTGAGGAAGACTTGCTTCCACTCTTAGCATGAATTTTTAGATGGCTGTACAGTCCAATACGAGAACCACAGTTTCTGTCACAGGTGGGACAGATAGTCGTTGAGGGAAAGAGTGGGTAGGGAGCCTGGTTTGCCGCACGCTCCTTCCGCTGCTTGCGCTTGATTTCTGCATGCTCTCGGCGACGATACTCGAGGAGCTCAGCGCCCTCCCGAATGCATTTCCTCCACTTGGGGCTGTCTATGGCCAAGGACTCCCAGGTGTCAGTGGGGATGTCGCACTTTATCAGGGAGGCTTTGAGGGTGTCCTGGTAACGTTTCCTCTGCCCATCTTTGGCTCGTTTGCCGTGGATGAGTTCCGAGTAGAGCGCTTGCTTTGGGAGTCTCGTGTCTGGCATGCAAACTATGTGGCCTGCCAAGCGGAGCTGATCAAGTGTGGTCAGTGCTTCAATGCTGGGGATGTTGGCCTGGACGAGGACGCTAATGTTTGTGCGTCTGTCCTCCCAGGGGATTTGCAGGATCTTGCGGAGACATCGCTGGTGGTATTTCTCCAGCGACTTGAGGTGTCTACTGTACATGTCTCTGAGCTATACAGGAGAGCGGGTATTACTATGGCCCTGTCGACCATTACTACAGCCCTGTCGACCATGAGCTTGGTGACAGTTTTGAGGGACTGATCTTCAAACACTTTTCCTCAGGTGGCCGAAGGCTGCACTGGCGCACTGGAGGCGGTGTTGGATCAAACATCCCAATAGTGGATAATCAAGGGGCTATAGGGAGGAAGGAACTGAAAACAATCTCAATCACCCAAGAAAACGTACTCGGTAATGTAATGGGACTAAAGGTTGTCAAGTCCCCTGGACCTGATGGCTTGCATCCTAGGGTCTTAAAAGAAATGGCTGCAGAGATAGTGGATGTATTGGTTGTAATCTACCAAAATTCCCTAAGTTCTGGGGAGGTCCCAGAGGATTGGAAACCGCAAATGTAACGCCCCTATTTAAAAAAGGAGGCAGACAGAAAGCAGGAAACGATAGACCAGTTAGCTTAACATCTGTCGTTGGGAAAATGCTGGAGTCCATTATTAAGGAAGCAGTAGCATCATCATAGGCAGTCCCTCGAAACGAGGATGACTTGCTTCCACGTCAAAAAAGGATGAGTTCACAGGTGTTTCAATGATGGACCTAATATTCCAAGTCTTGAACTACATCCTGAAGGGTGAAAGATGCCTGTGCTTGGACTTTTTTAACGTGTGGTGGCCGTTGCACACCAGCCACCACACAGGCTCGACAGAGCTAGGTCTTGGTCCAGTGACGAGGGTTATCCAAGAAGGCTGGAGACCTACTCTGCTGCACGGACCAAGTGCGCACACATATCGCAGTGTGGGTTGGCCCGTGCTGTCCCAGGGCCCCGAACTCGAGCCTCTCCTGGGCCCCATATCACATCCCTCCACAGTCTCTCGCTGCTCCTGCTGTACCTGCCCATGCTCCAATCACCGACTTGGACGTTGATTACGTCACTCTTCGCTGCCATCACCCTGCTGCTCCCTGAAGTGGTACGCCTCCACGCTGCTCCTGGGCCGCTGCTCACCGCTCCTTTTATGGCCCCTACCTGCCGAAAGAAAGCATTATTTCTCGGACAATTTTAGAAATCATCGATCATATATGATTGTTCGGATACGAGTCGCTGTGGCATCTATTGACTTTACATCGGCAATGGTGTAAATTTTACTCACGTCGCTTCACTTCAGGGTCTGCAGATGCTTGCGTGGCTGTCCGGGTGTGCTTCCCCACAAGTGCGAGCACCCGCTCCTCCATCTCGGTGATGTCATTGGGAACTGGTGGCCCCCCCTCACCCGTTCGCCTCTGCATGGACCTCATCGTCAAGAGCTTCTTCTGTAAAAGGTGACAGGACAAGCAGTAGCAGGCCATTTGGAAAAGCATAATACAGTCAAGCAGAGTCAGCATGGTTTATGAAAGGGAAATCATGTTTGACAAATTTGTTGGAGTCCTTTGAGGATGTCACGAGCAGGGTGGATAAGGGGGAACCAGTGGATGTGGTGTATTTGAATTTCCAGAAGGCATTCGATAAGGTACCACATAAAAGGTTACTGCACAGGATAAAAGCTCATGGGCTTGGGGATGATATTTTAGCATGGATAGCGGATTGGCTAACTAACAAAAAACAGAGTTGGGATCAATGGGTCATTTTCCAGTTGGCAAACGGTAACTAGTAACTATTTACAATCTATATTAATGCTTTGGATGAAGGGACTGAGTGTAATGTAGCCAAGTTTGTTGATGATACAAAGCTAGGTGGGAAGGCAAGTTGTGAGGAGGACACAAAAAATCTTCAAAAGGATATAGACAGACTAAGTGAATGGGCAAACATTTAACAGAAGGAGTATAATGTGGGAAAGTGTGAGGTTATCCACTTTGGCAGGAAAAATAAAAAAGCAAATTATTATTTAAATAGAGAAAATTTACAAACTGCTGCAATACAGAGGGACCTGGGGGTCCTTGTGCATGAAACACAGAGTTAGTATGCAGGTACAGCAAGTAATCAGGAAGATAAATGGAATGTTGGCCTTTATTGTAAAGGGGATGGAGTATAAAAGCAGAGAAGTCCTGCTTCAACTGTACAGGGTATTGGAGAGGCCATACCTCGGGCCTGAAATTGGTGGAAGTTAAGGTCCGCCCAAGTACCACCCAAAGGACCGTTGAGATCATGGTGGTACTTTGGCGGAAGTTTCATGGAAAAATCTTGGAAAGTCCGCCTGGCGGCAAAAATGCAGACTTACGTGCTGAATCTGGGCGGCAGCAGGCGGTTGCTCCCATTCTCAATGGCAAATGCAATCCTTGGCAAAGTACCGCTGAGGATTGAGGGGGGAACTGATGAAATTAAAAATTTTCAAAAAATAAAACACTAGAAATCCTTCAGAGGATCCCATTCACCTGAATCCCTGCAAAAAAAATTAAGAAATGAAGTGGACTAACCTTTTTTTGTAGGTCTTCATACCTACCATTGAGGTTAGACCTGCGGTGGTCTTGTCCCCTGCTGGAATGGAGGACCGCCCGGACCGCCTGGCAGCTCGTCGGGTGGGAGGACCTTTATGCGCATTGCACGCCAACGGGCGGTCCCCAGCGGTCTTCTCTCCCCGCCAATGGGAGGCCTCCACCAAACTTGCTCGGAGAGGAGACCGTCCAGAAAACTCGGCAGCAGCGGACATTAAGTCCACCAATTTCAGCCCCCTAGAGTACTGCATATACTTTTGGTCTCATTTCAGGAAGGATATACTTGCATTGGAGGCAGTTCAGAGAAAGTTCACGAGGTTGATTCCTGAGATTCCAGAGGAAAGGTTGAATAAGTTGGGCTATACTCATTGGAGTTTAAAAGAATGAGAGGTGATCTTATTGAAACATATAAGATACTGAGGGGGCTCGACAAAGTAGATGCAGAGGGGCTGTTTCTCCCCTCTTGTAGGAATCTAGAACTAGGGGACATAGTCTCAGAATAAGGGGCCGCCCATTTAAAACTGAGATGAGGAATTTCTTCTCTGAGGGTTGTAAATCTGTGGAATTCTCTGCCCCAGAGAGATGTGGAGGCTGGGTCATTGAATATATTTAAGGTGGAGATAGACAGATTTGTGAATGATAAGGGCGTGAAGGGTTACGAGGAGCAGGCAGGGAAGTGGAGCTGAGTCCATCATTCGATCAGCCATGACCTTAATGAATGGTGGAGCAGGCTCGAGGGGCCAAATGGCCTACTCTTGCTCCTATTTCTAATGTTCTTATGTGATCCTTGGTTCCAGACTCACCAGCCAGAGGAAATGTCCTCGCTGCATCTACCTTGTCAAGCCCTGTAAGAATTTTGCATGTTTCAATGAGATGATCTCTCATTCTTCTAAACTCTAGAGAATATAGGCCGACTCTACTCAATCTCTCCTCACAGGACAATCCCCCCCATCCCAGGAATCAGTCTGGTGAACCTTTGTTGCACTCCCTCTGTAGCAAGTATATCCTTCCTTTGGTAAAAAGACCAAAACTGTACACAATCCTCCAGATGCGATCTCACCAGGACCGTTTATAATTGCAATAAGATGTCTTGACTCTAATGCTCAAATCCTCTTGTAATAAAGGCCAACATACCATTTGCTTTCTTAATTGTTTGCTGTACCTGCATGTTAACTTTCATTAATTCGTGTACAAGGACACCCAGGTCCCTCTGAACACCATCTAAAAAATACTCTGCTTTTCTGTTTTTTCTCCCAAAGTGGATAACTTCACCTATCTTCACATTATATTCCACTTGCCATGTTCTTGCACATTCACTGAGCCTCTCTAGATCCCCTTGAAGTCTCTTTGCATCCTCCTCACAACTTACATTCCCACTTAGCATTGTATCACCAGCAAAGGAAGGATATTCTTGATTTAGAGAGGCTGCAACAAAGGTTCACTAGATTGATTTACTGGGATGAGAAGAGATTGAGTAGAATGGGCCTCTCTTCTAAACTCCAGAGAATAATGAGAGGTGATCATTGAAATGTATAAAATACTTAAGAGGGTTTGACAGGGTCGGTGCTGAGAGAGTGTTTCCTCCAGCTGGAGAGTCTAGAATTAGAGGTCATAGTCTGAGTTTGGTCATTTAGGACAGAGATGAGGAAAACTTTCTTCAAATTTGGAATTCTCTACTCCAGTGGTCTGTGGATGCTGAGTCATTGAATAGATTCAAGACAGAAATTAATAGATATTTGGGTACTAAGGGAATCAAGGGATATGGGGATAGGGCAGGAAAATGGAGTTGAATGGCAGAGAAGGATCGACAGGCCATATACCCATCTCTGCTCCTATATTTTGTGTTCAAAGAGTGTCGACAGTTTGCAACTGTTCAGGTCTCACTGGAGTAAAATGTAAGGATTAGAGAAAGAATCTAATTGAAAATAATACCTTGTAATATGAAAATCCAGTCTTGTGTAACATACTGTGCCTTCTTTAAGATTATCAATGTGCATATACAACAAGTTTGTAGTAATGGGGAATGAACCAGAGCAAATAAGAGAACTAAAAGTCAGGAAACATCTAGGAAATAGTGACCGCAATATAATACCCTGTATGCTTTAAAATAATAAATGAGAAGGACATAAGTATGATGAAGACCGGGGTACTAGATTGGTGAAAAACTGATTTTGAGCGGCTGAGAATAGAACTTGGGAAAATAAAATCGACAACAATATTTGCAACAATGACGTAAAACAGCAATGGGTAACATTTAAAACAGTCTTCAACAGAGTCCAGGAAAAAAATATTCCACTAAAAAAAACAAGAACAAGCTAAACACTAATGAGACACCATGAATAAATAAAGCCATAAGGGAAAAATTGAGGGTAAGGAAAGAGGCATACATTAAGTACATGTACAGCAGGGGAGAGCATGTTATGGGGAAATATGAAGAGATTAGGAAAGAAGTCCAAAAAACCAAGTAGGAAGGCAAAGAGCAACTATGAAATTAAATTATCAAGGAACATAAAACAAAATAGTGAAATATTTTACAGGCACATCAATAAAAAAATGGAAGGTCGGGATGGAAATAGGGACACGAAGGGATGGACAGGATAATAACACAGGCAGTGATAGAGGCCCCAAGTTTCCACACGCGGCAAAACGGGCGCCCCTCTGAGTTGGGCGCTCGTTTTTCGCGCCGAAAACGGCGCCTGAAAAAAAACGCGCTATTCTTGAGCGCTTTGCAGTTCGATGTCTGCATGGCGCGGCGCACGGGGCGGAGCCTACCACTCGCGCTGATTTTGTAAGTAGGAGGGGGCGGGTACAATTTAAATGAGTTTTTTTTCGTGCCGGCAACCCTGCGCGTGCGCGTTGGAGCGTTCGCGCACGCGCAGTGTGAAGGAAACATTGGCACTCGGCCATTTTAAAAAGTGCTGCAGATAAATTTGTTTATTGAACCTTTGCAAAGGCTTGTATTTTAATTTTCTTGATATTTTTTTGTGTGAGGGTGAGAGAGTGCATTCTGTAATTAAAGATAGATTGTGATAAATGGGGCACATGCACTTGTTTGAGACTATTCAAATTCTTTGTAGCTGTTCAATTTTTAAAATTTTTTAATAAAACCACGTTGCCCTTCCATGATCAGCACTGAGGCTTCTTGCAGCTTTCTCCCCCTGCCGTCCATCGGGGCCCCGGGAACGGCTGCCTCAAGTACTGAGGCTTCCTGCAGCCTTCTCCCTCCCTCTCCCCCGCTGCCGTCGGTCGGGCCCGATGGCAAACGGCTGCCTCAAGTAATGAGGCTTCCTGCAGCCTTCTCCCTCCCTCCCCCTGCCGTTGGTCGGTCCCGACGGCAAACCGCTGCCGGAAAGGCCTGCCTGAAGCACTTTCACACAGGTAGGAACATGGTTTATTTAATCTTTTCTTTGCTTATAAATTTTTATTCAGGTTGGATTTATTTGTATAATATTTGTATAAGTATAACTAAGGATTTATTGTAGAATTTAATGACCCCCCCACCTCGTTCCCGACGCCTAATTTGTAACCTGCGCCTGATTTTTTTAATGTGTAGACAAGGTTTTTTTCAAGCCTACAAAAATCTTCACTTGCTCCATTCTAAGTTAGTTTGGAGTACGTTTTCACTGTGGAAACTTTCAAATCAGGCGTCAGTGGCCGGACACGCCCCCTTTTGAAAAAAAAATTCTGTTCAAAAGTGAAACTGTTCTACCTGACTAGAACTGCAGAAAACTTAAATGTGGAGAATTCCAATTTCTAAGATACTCCGTTCTCCACCAGTTGCTCCTAAATCAGGAGCAAATCATGTGGAAACTTGGGGCCAGAGAGATGGCAGAAACATTACATAATTACTTTGCTTCAGTATTTACCAGGGAGCTAGAACAGGTGGACATGATACTGGATCATGAGATTAGTAATGAAATAACTGCATTTAAAATAAAAAGAGATGTATTAAATAAACTAATCAAACTCAAAGAGGGGAAAACCATGGTCGATGGATTACATTCGTGCATTTTAAAAGAATCTAGGGAAGAGATAAAGGCATTACTACACATATTTAATAATTCATTCGAGAAAGGTGTAGTGCCAGAGGACTGGCAGATAGCTGACATAATACCTATATTTAAGAAGGAAGATAGAACATGTCCAGGGAACTAAGACTCGTCAGCTTAACATCGGTGATAGGAAAAATAATGGCACCCCTACTAAAGGAGAAAAAAGGACATCTGGAAGCCAAAAATGTAATTATAAAATATAATCAAAAGGGAAAGTCTTGCTTGACCAATCTCATTGAATTTTTTGAAGCGGTAACAGAGAGAATAGACCAGGGTAATGTAATCGATGTAATTTAACTAGATTTTCAAAAGGCCTTCGATCAGGTACCACATAATAGATTAATGAATAAGGTCAGAGAATGTGGAGTCAGGGACAAGTAGCAGAATGGATTGCTAGCTGGTTTGAAGACAGAAAACCATGAGTAGGGGTAAAGGGTAGCTATTCACAGTGGCAGAAGTTGGGTAGTGGTGTTCCACAAGGATCAGTGCTGGGATCACTGTTGTTCACAATTTATATTAACGATTTAGTCTTTGGAATCAAAAACACAATTTCTAAATTTGCGGATGACACCAAATTGGCGGGGATAGTTAATACTGAGGAGAACTGCATCAAATTACAGCAAAACATTAATAAACTTGCAGAATGAGCATATAATTGGCAAATGAAATTCAACACCGATAAATGTGAGATAATACATTTTGGTAAGAAGAATAGGGAGGTCACTTGTTACTTGGAGGGTGCGAGTCTGTGTGGGATCTTGGAGTACAAATACACAAATCACTAAAAGTAGCAACACAGATTAACAAGACCATTTAAAAAAAAAAAGCAAACCAGGCACTAGGGTTTATTTTGAGAGGGATAGAATTGAAAAGTAGTGAAGTTATGCTATACTTGTATCGAACCTTGGTTAGGTCACATTTGGAGTGTTGCATACAATTCTGATTGCCATATTATAAAATGGCAACCAGAATTAGTGTCAGCCGTGGCTCAGTTGATCAGAAGGTTGTGGATTCAAGTCCCACTCCAGAGACTTGAGCACAAGAATCTAGGCTGACACTCGAGTGCAGTACCGAGGGAATACTGCATTGTTGGAGGTGCTGTCTTTTGGATGAGACAAACCGAGGCCTTGTCTGCTCTCTCAGGTGGATGTAAAAGATCCTTTGGCACTATTTCGAAGAAGAGCACGGGGGTTATGCTGTGTGTCCTAACCAATATTTATCCCTTGATCAACATCACTAAAACAGATTATCTGGTCATTATCACATTGCTGTTTGTGGGAGCTTGCTGTGTGCAATTTGGCTGCTGCGTTTCCTACATTACAACAGTGACTACACTTCAAAAAGTACCTCTTGGCTGTAAAGTGCTTTGGGAGGTCCGATGGTCATGAAAGGCACTATATAAGTGCATTTCTTTCTTTTTAAAAATGATAGAGGCACTGAAGAGGGTGCAGAGAAGATTTACAAGGATGATGCCAGAAATGCGAGACTCTACCCATCAGGAAAATATGATCAGGCTGGTTCTCTTTTCGCTTGAAATAAGAAGGCTGAGATGACCTTATTAAAGTCTTTAAAATGAAAGGATTTGATCGAGTAGAAACAGAGAAAGTGTTGAGAAGAGCATAACTGGAGGCCATCAATATAAGATAGTCACCAAGAAATCAAATAGGGAACTTGGAAGAAACTTCTTTACCCAGAAAGTAGTAAGAATGTGGAACTCGCTACCATAGGGAGTGGTTGAAGCGAATAGTCTAGACAAGCATATGAGGGAGAAGGGAATAGAGGGTTATGCTGATAGAGTTAGGTGAGGAAAGATGGGAAGAGACTCGAGTGGAGCGTAAACGCCGACATGGACTGGTTCGGCCAAATGGCTTGTTTCTGTGCTGTATATCCTATGTAAAGTTTAGCATTGGTGCAAAGCTCTGGAGTGAAGTGGGATGAGATCCCCTGATCCAGGGAACCCACATATGTTACTGATGTGATAGTTGTGGGGTAACTGCTCCTTTAGTTATTTTCCAGCTAACCTCTGAACTAGTTGGTTGAACTATTTTTGTTGTTTTGTTCAATTTTTTAAAAGAATGTGTGTGCGGGTGAAAGTGTTACTTTTTCAGTATCTGAATACTCTCTTGCTGCATTGTGTGTGTGTAGTCTTTTTTAAAAAAAAAAAAAAAAATTTTTACTTTCTTTCTGCATTATTTCTTCAGCTGTTTCCAGCCCAGGTATCTAGATAGATAAGTGCAAAACTTCTGCGTGTAAGGGCAGGGATATTGCTGATTATTTCTTCCCCTCCGCCATCTTCAACTGCTAGTTCATGAGATTGATGCTAGAGGTTAGTTTTATGAGCGGCAATGACGTGAGCACGGGATTTATCTAATAAATTGAATCTTTTCGACATTAAACAAAGTATTACTGAATAATAAAGTAGTATGAGTCACTGAAGCGTTCAACTATAGTTGAATTCAGGTTGATAAAGCTGGGACTAAAAGAGACTAAACTATAAGAGCCTATTTAATGTTGATTGATATGTGAACAAATTCAGTTGCTGGTAGTTTGGATCAAGTATGTAATCCTTTTATATTCAGGTAGTTGGAGGTCTGGAAAATTATTTCCACTGCCAAATGTTACAGTTTAGTCAAACAAATTCCTGGAATGAACTTTCGCTCTATGATGAAATTGAAGTAATGGTCCAATATTTGCTTTTTGTTCAACATTCTTGACCTGCAGGTTGTGACAACCTGTTGCTTTTTGACACTGTGAAATTATGGATAACCGGATTATATATATATTAAAAAAAATTGGCAAATACAAGTTTGTTGTGAAACTAATGAAGTCTAGATCTTTAATGTTTTACCTAATAACTTCAGTGATTTCGTGGCTACTATTAATCTCCTGAGTGCTCATACTGTATATATTAAATTCTTTGCGTACATATCCAAAAGAAAAATAAGTAAATAAGTTGTATTGTGGCACAGTACATTGAAATGGTCAGTTCTAAATCTTTGGCTGTAAGATCAGATAAAACAATCAGTTTCACAAATGCAATTTTGTTCCTATTTACCGTTAATTTAGAACTGAGGAATTTTTATGTTTGAAGCAAAACAGTTTAATGTATAAAATTTATGGTTAAAATGTTCATAACCCCATGAAGCTTCAAACCTTTCAACAGGAAGTAGAATTAACAACTGTAACTTTGCTTTAGTTTAGCAGAATGGGTTAGAAAGTTTTTTGACTGGCTTTATATTCACATTGACAGCTTCATCAAACATAAATGTCTTCCACAGCTTCTAATGTAAAGGTAGCTATACAACCTTCTGACCTGCGCCTGACTAAATATTGGCTTTGGCACTTTTTACTCCTGGAGGAAAACAGATCATTTGGTTATGAAGCTAAAATAGAAATACATGTTAATGTAGTAATAAATAGTAGCATTGAGAAGATTTTGAAAATGTGGTCATGCACACTAGTTTAATTGGGGATATTGGGACATGTGGCTGTAAATAAGAACACTTGAGTCCAGGCTGTCAGCGACCCTGAGCGGTAATGTGATACTCCCCAAGCAATGATTGAATACAAAAATGACCACACGATGTGCTTCCGAATAGTTCTCTATTGAAGGAAAAATATATATTAGTGTTGTATTATACCACAATAAGTGCATGAAACATCACCATAGTACCCATTCTAAGATGGCAGTGAAGAAGATCTGGATCAGTCCAATTTCCTTCAACATTATAGACCGATAATTATAGACCGGTTAGCCTGACATCAGTAGGAGGGAAAATGTTGGAATCAATTTATTAAAGATGAAATAACAGCGCATTTGGAAAGCAATGACAGGATCGGTCCAAGTCAACATGGATTTATGAAAGGGAAATCATACTTGACAAATCTTCTGGAATTTTTTCAGGATGTAACTAGTAGAGTGGACAAGGGAGAACCAGTGGATGTGGTGTATTTGGACTTTCAAAAGGCTTTTGACAAGGTCCCACACAAGATTGGTATGCAAAATTAAAGCACATGGTATTGGGGGTAATGTACTGATGTGAATCGAGAACTGGTTGGCAGACAGGAAGCAGAGAGTCGGGATAAACGGGTCCTTTTCAGAATGGCAGGCAGTGACTAGTGGGGTGCCGCAGGGCTCAGTGCTGGGACTCCAGCTATTGACAATATACATCAATGATTTAGATGAAGGAATTGAGTGTAATATCTCCAAGTTTGCAGATGACACTAAGCTGGGTGGCGGTGTGAGCTTTGAGGAGGACACTAAGGGCCCAAGTTTCCACATGATTTGCTCCTGATTTTTAGGAGCAACTGGTGGAGAACGGATTATCTTAGAAATCGCAATTCTCCACATTTTTTTTCTGCAGTTCTAGGCAGGTAGAACAGTTCTACTTTTGAACAGAATTTTTTCTTCAAAAGGGGGTGTGTCCGGCCACTGACGCCTGATTTGAAAGTTTCCACAGTGAAAACGTACTCCAAACTAAAGTAGAATGGAGCAAGTGAAGATTTTTGTAGAACTGAAAAAACCTGTTCTACACATTAAAAAAATCAGGCGCAGGTTATAAATTAGGTGTCCAGAACGAGGTGGGGGGGGGGGGGGGAAAGGGAACTTATTAATTTCTACAATAAATCCTTATTTATACTTCTACAAATATTATACAAATAAATCCAACCTGAATAAACATTTATAAGCAAATAAAAGATTAAATAAACCATCTTCCTACCTGTGTGAAAGTGCTTCAGGCAGGGAGAATTCTGCAGGCGTTTGTTCCCGCGGGGCGGGGGAAGGCAACAGCCGTTCGTTCCCGCGGAGGGGAGGGGGGGAATTAAACAGCCACTTCGTTCCCATGGAGGGGAGGGGGGGAATTAAACAGCCGCTTCGTTCCCGCGGGGGAGGGGGGGAAGGAGACAGTGAGAAGGCTGCAAGTGCTGATGTGCTTTTATTTAAAAAATGTTCAAAAATTAAACAGCTACAAAGAACTACAAAAATGGCCGAGTGCCAATGTTTATTTTCACACTGAGCATGTGCGAACGCTCCAACGCGCACGCGCAACGTTGCCGGCAGGAAAAAAAAATAATTTAAATAGTACCCGCCCCCTCCCACTTACAAGTGTAGGCTCCGCCCCCTGGGCGCCGCGCCAGGCAGACATGGAGCTGCAGAACGCTCCAGAATTGCGAGTTTTTTTTTTTAGGCGCCGTTTTAGGCGCGAAAAACGGGCGCCCAGCTCGGAGGGACGCCCGTTTTTTATCGTGTGGAAACTTGGGCCCTAAGAGTCTGCAGGGTGACTTGGACAGGTTAGGTGAGTGGGCAAATGCATGGCAGATGCAGTATAATGTGGACAAATGTGAGGTTATCCACTTTGGTGGCAAAAACACAAAGGCAGAATATTATCTGAGTGGCGGCAGATTAGGAAAAGAGGAGGTGCAACGAGACCTGGGTGTCACGGTATATCAGTCATTGAAAGTTGGCATGCAGATACAGCAGGCGGTGAAGAAGGCACATGGTATGTTGGCTTTCATAGCTAAGGGTTTTGAGTATAGGAGCAGGGAGGTTTTACTGCAGTTGTACAGGGCCTTGTTGAGGCCTCACCTGGAATATTGTGTTCAGTTTTGGTCTCCTAATCTGAGGAAGGACGTTCTTTGTATTGAGGGAATGCAGTGAAGGTTCACCAGACTCCCGGGATGGCTGGACTGACATATGAGGAGAGACTGGATCGACTGGGCCTTTATTCACTGGAGTTTAGAAGGATGTGAGGGGATCTCATCGAAACATATAAAATTCTGACGGCACTGGACAGGTTAGATGCAGGAAGAATGCTCCCGATGATGGGGAAGTCCGGAACCAGGGGACGCAGTCTAAGGATAAGGGGTAAGCCATTTATGACTGAGATGAGGAGAAACTTCTTCACTCAGAGAGTTGTTAACCTGTGGAATTCCCTACCGCAGAGAGTTGTTGATGCCAGTGCGTTGGATATATTCAAGAGGGAGTTCGATGTGGCCCTTACGGCTAAAGGGATCAAGGGGTATGGAGAGAAAGCAGGAAAGGGGTTCTGAGCTGAATGATCAGCCATGATCTTATTGAATGGTGGTGCAGGCTCGAAGGACCGAATGGCCGACTCCTGCACCTATTTTCTATGTTTCTATGTAACATGCTCTGTTCTGAAAATAATTTCAATTGGAAGAGAATTTAGCAAACATGCTTCTCGGTCTGTTCCCATTAAGAAATCACTGTCCCTTTCCTCCCTCTGCTTCTTGCACCCCTTCCTCTCAGACAACTTTTTCCTTCTTATCCTGAAGATGCTAACGCATGCAGAATGTGGTTTTATCTTGCCCAAGTAGCCTTTTATGTACGAGCCTTGGAGAATCAGTGGGCAACTCGACTAAAGAGGGCTCGCAGCTGAGCCTGATTCTTTCCACAATTGTGCTTCTGAACAATAGCTGTTCATTTGTAACACTGGCTATGCTGCCTCTTAATTAGTCCTGTGGTGCTGAAGTCAGCTATCTCAATGCAGATGAGAGACTGAACCTGAGACCTTCCTGGACTGCATAGCTCAGTATCGTGTTGGGTTGTACATTTGTCCATTAAGGCAACATTGAATTTGATCATTAATTGTTCCACATCTATAGTATTAGAATGGGCATGTCCTGTCACCTGTAAACAATCCTTATGGACATTTCCATGTTAGCCATGACTCAGTGGTAGCACTTTCGCCTCGGAATCAGAAGGTTATAGGTTCAAGTACCTTTATCTAAGCTGACACGCCACTGAAGAACTGAGGGAGTGCTGCACCGTCAGAGGTGGCGTTTTTCGGCTGAGACGTTAAACCGAGGTGCCATCTGCCCTCTCGGGTGGACGTAAAAGATCCCATGACTCTATTTCAGAGAGAGCAAGGAGTTATTCGCTGTGTCCTGGCCAATATTTATTCCTCAAACAACATCACCAAAAAAGGATTAACTGGTCATTATGACATTAATGTTTGTGTGGCTCAAATTGGTGTGCTCAAACTGGCTGCCAAGTTTCCTACATTATAACAGGCTGTAAAGCACTTTTGGACGTCCTGAGATGGTGAAAGATGCTATATAACTGCAAACTTTTCCTTAATTGTTAGATCTGGTGACACCTGACCATTCCCTACATGGCAACCACAGTCTGCTTTCACCCACCTCATTATCTCCAGGGTGGCTCATATTTTTATTAAATATATAAAGTTATGGGCCAGTTTCCTGCTCCGATCACACTTTGCCTTTGCTCCCGCTGTCCTGGACTTCCAGCTGTACTGTCGTGTGCCTGTTGTCTTCCCTTTCTACAGTCGACTGGGTCCCTCATTACAATTGATTAAAGCTTCCTCTACATTATGGGGCAGTTGGCCTGCCCTCATCCCTACTGGTCAACAACTTCTGTGCCCTTTTATTTGCTACGCATCTGGGGCCTCTGGACTCTTGCTGTTCCGAGCTGCTGCTGGCCCACTTCTATTGCCCCCCCGCCATAGGCTTTTGTAGCCCGTTACTTTGGTGCACGGTTGGGACCTTGAGCCTCTTGCCTCTGCTGCATTGGGTCCCCTGCTGTTTCCAATGGATAATGTCCCCGGTCTTCTGTTCCGGAGCTTCTGCCCAAAATTAAACAGAAATTTAAAACTCCGCCCTTTAGCCTTCTGTTCTGAAGCCTCCAGCCTGCTATCTATATATTTTTTTCAATGGTAAGTTGCGTTTTGTTCCTATTTGGAGCCTCTTCTTTTAAGTTGACAACATTTTTATATTAAGGGTTCTATAATAATTTTTCCACCCCTGCACTTGCAGGTTTCTGCTGCTTACCTATTTGGTAGTTTTATTGCTGCTACTGGTTTGAGATGTCATCCTCGGCTTTCTGACTTTCTTTGCCACCCCTCTGGCTGATATTTTGGTGCATCTGGATGGCTTCATATAGAAAGCAATTTGTGCTCTGTTGTATTCTTGCTTCCCACCTTTTTCTGCTGGATGGTCTTCTGGGGAAATTATAGTCGGCACATGGTCGAAGATGCAAATAAGGTCATCAATTCCTTCTCCATATGTCCTGCCATTTGCACCCTTGGATTACCAGGCACAATGGCTGCTGTTTCTGTAAGTTAATTATCTGTTTAAATCTCTCTCTAAGGAGCTAAAAGTGTGGGAATTCACTCCTGGTTTTCATTTGAGTTTTCTTTTGTTTTAAGTTTAGATGTTGCTTGCTGTTGGAAATGTCTCCAATCTTCTGCAGTTGCATGACTTGCAGGAAGTAGATTCTCTGCTGGCTTTCCAGAGTGTATTTGTATTTTTAATCTTTATGATTTTTATTGTTTTTTTCCATCAACTTTTTAAGGTACAACCTGCTGAGGCCTAACTCGTGTGAACTGCAACCAGTTGACATTCATTGCTAGCTCTTGACTTTGAAATTTAAGTATTGCCTTAAATCTTTCACAGCATGCGATAAGGTGACAGTTTCTTGGTTGAGGGAAGTTTAGTCTAGTGCTTCAACTGCTTGGAAAGCCCCTTTTAAGGATATACCCAGAACAGTGCATAGGCCTAAGAACTTTCTTTGACCTGGTCCCTGAAATGCAAGTTCCTAAAAAGTGCCACCTATAAGCAGCCCTTTCTGTCAGTCAGGAACAATGCAAAGTTTTTGAACAAGGTAAAGCAGCCTAAAAAAAAAACTCCAATGAGCTAATCTGGCTTTTACATCAAGAGCATTAATGGCTTTGCTCATGAAGTTAATTTTCTGAACGGTTCTATCTATTATGTTGTTTCTAATCTTACAGTACATCAATATGTTTTTCCTTCCTCACAGGAGGCTCTGTACAAAGACTCAATATGACTGGTTCATTTAACGGAAAGCCATTTTATTCAGTATTAAAGCTCAATTATCCTTTGTCACAGCATGAAAGCCAATCTCCTAAAATGTAGTTTTTATTTTATAGAAGACATTTGGTCTCCGTGTCTTTCGCAGCCTTTTCCATTATTGGTTAAAATTTGACCCTCCCTGCAGGTTAAACGTCCAGTTTGCCAGTTGACACTGGTTCCAGTTGAATGACCAATAACTGATGCATTTGGTTTTGTCCAGGTCCTGCTGATATTGAGTGCTAGCTGGACCTGCTGCATGCTTTAGAGCTGTGCCTTTAGCACTAGTTGTTGTCTTGTAGGAGAGCAGATTGTTGGTTGATTGAGTTTTTCAAGGAATATTTTAATAAAAATGATGTTGGCTGGCTGTGTTGAGATAGTTGCTGTTCCCCCCCATCTGTCACAGCACCAGCCCAACCAGAGAGATTTTGCTCAAACCCAGTATTAACGTCGTTAGACACAAGTGCAACTTCAGAATTGTCAGAATCACAGCTCTAGCTGAAGGATGTGGCTTTTTGACAGAAGGGCACAATCACTTCACCAAGATAAATTAGATGGGGAGGGGGTTTGGGAGAAGCCATTTAGCCAATCTAGTCCATTTCCTGTAGTAACCCACAGATCCAGCATCACTCATCTAAATGCCTCTTAATTGAGTCCAGAGCATTTGCCTCCTTTACCTTACTCAGAAGACCATTCCAAGTATTAATCACTTTTTGCTTGAAGAAGTGCTTCCTGATGTTGATTCTGGCCTTGTCATTGACCAACTTGTACCTATGATCACTTGTCCTGCAGTTCTGTTTTAACTTAAAATAGTGCTCTAGATTCTCTTTCTTCCATTTGGTATCATATGTCTCTTTTCAAGGTTGAAAAGTCCGGCAGACATGCATTTGCTTTGCCACCACCTCTGTTCTGTCTCCAAGTGTGACCTCGACTTCTCTGTAGCTTGCCACTTTAATAATCTGCCCCCCCTGCAAATCCAAGCATTAACTTTAGTCACTTCATATATTCCATTTACTGTACAAGTGTTGTGGGATTACTCTGTCGGTGTATAGGGGAGGGGTGGCAGGTTCCAGACGCAGATACTTCATCAGAACACTGTTCTAGCTGGGACAGGTCCTGTGCCTTTCATGCAGGATTGTTCTTTTCTTTTTTGGGGATTGACGTTTCGGCACTGTAGTTTCAACATTTTCATTTTTTCCCCCCAATTTCTCTCATTTTGTTGCTTTTGTCCTTTGATTAGCCTCTCACCATTTTGCCTATTTGCACATTGTTTGGTTTAATTTCCTTCCATTACCTCACTGCGATAATCTTTTATATCATATAATTTCCTGCTTTCCTTTTGATCAGGTTTCAGGTCATTCAACCCATTCATGACCTCTCCGATTGGAGAATCTGTTGTTTCTACCCATATTCCCCCTTCTCTTCATTTCCAACTCTGCTAAAATACTTGCTGCTTTTACTTTTCCATTCTAAAGACTTGATTTATTCAAAATGGTAACCTGTCTCCTCTTTACAGATGCTGACTGATCTGTGTACTTCCAGAATTTTTTACTTTTGTTCGATTTTGAGCATTTGCAGTTTTTTTAATCTAGTTTCAATTCAACAGGTTAGTCTTAACAAAAATATCAGTTATAATAGACGAAGACTAAGCGCAACATGCAACTGACTTGTTGCGTAATTGCAAAACTACTATGTCATAAATTTAACAAATTATGAACACACCAAATATGACCAAACTTTCAAGTCTAATATTCTCAACAGCAGTACCCAAGAGCTGTATCTCTTTGTTTCCTTGTGCTAATGAGTTAGGTCATTGTCATACTTATCTCTCAAAAGATTTCTAACTTCCTGTGCACATTTGGCTAATACCATTCTTGCTTTTATTTTTGAAGTATCAGTGAAGAGGTTTTAGATGATGTATAGTATTCTGTACAGGAATTTGGAAATGGTACAAGTCTGAGCTATTTACTGAAAAGTTGTAATGTTTTCAGTCTAGAATAATCCATTTATCTACTGGAATACATTTTGCAAATACAGCCTACTAGATAAAGTTTATGTAAACTATTTGGACCTGAATCATTGTCTTGATGTGAACCAGTTCAAAAGTACTTCTAGAGTCTTCAATTATATTTGATAAACAATTGGCTTGTGTATTCTTATAATTAATAGCAGACCAGGTCCTTTCATTATTGAGCCCACTGTTTTAGGGAGCACGAACTAGAAATATGTTTCTAATTGACGAGCGCTGTGAAGGTGCTCTGACAACTCTTCAGCTATTATGTTTGTAGCCCACTACAGGCAAGCAGAAAAACTGCAAATTGGCCCAAAAAAGTAAAAATAGACAATTATACTTTTTACAACTTATCAGCCAGCTTAGGTTTTTTAGTCTACAGTTCAGTCAATGTAACTGGTATAAATTAGAGGAGGGTGTGTTGAAGAAAATGAATAGTGGTGAATATTTGCAGCGTTACTTGAATTTGTAGAAACCAGATCAGTGAACCAACAGAACCTACTGAGAAAGTTGTACATTTGTATACAAAAGTTACTAGATTGTCCCAAGCACACACAATTTGCTTGAATGAAATTTGATTATCTAAATACATTCAAGTCTTGCTGAAGATATTAAAAGTTTTGCTTTGAATTAATTTAATCTGTCTAATTTGGGGAAAAAAAGCAATAAAATGTTTTGATTGGCTAAGAAAATAGTTCAATTATTAAAAGTTCAAGCCATCTTCTCAGCCTTAGCAGTCGTCTACACTGTCGGGCTCGTAAATAAAAATCATAAGTGCTGTTGAATTTCTAACTAATATAAGGACCGAGTTGATTTCCTTTTTAGACTTGTATGTACATTTTTCTGCTCATCATCATGAGGACTGTTTGTGGTGGGAAATGAAATCCTGCGGACACTTACTCTTTATCAGGTACAAGTGAAATGTACGCAGAGTAATGCTGCATCTTCTCTGCCCAAACATTACACCTCAGTCCTAGAACCAGAGGAGCACTCGCTAGTGCACCAGTGACACACCTCTGTAGCCTCTAAGTGAGATTGTCAATTTCCCCCACATGAAGCAATTTTGTACGCCAGGATGATGTCAGTAGGAACTCTAGATGGTGACAAAACTAATTTTGCAAAAACCTTTATGGCCATCAGACAGAGGAGACTTAAATCTAGAGTCTGGGTTGGATTTGAACCCAGAAATAGAATTGCCAGTCTAGTGCCTTTGAGGTTGAGCTCAGCTTGGTTATCTGCAGGCATTCTCCACTTGAGTCAGAGGATTGTGGGTTCAAGTTCCATAATGTTACTTGAGCCCATAACACTAGTCTGATAGTCAAATGCAGTATTGAGGAAGGTGCTGGGGCTGAAATTCATCTCCCAAAAAAGACCGCTTATCGCTGGAAAGCGGCGGCCAAGCGGCAGAGTCGAATGGCTGCCGACTTCCGATCCAATGGCTGCCGCCAACGAAATTCAGCTCGGGGATTTTTCTGGCGATCCCCACTTCTGTCCCGCCACTGCCAACCGGTCCTAAGTGCGTGATCAAAGCGCACGCCGCTGATCTCCAGCCAAATTCAGCTGTAAAAATCCTCGATCCGCCGAGCGGTCCCCCCAACAGCTTTTTCTGTCGGTGCATCTTGTCTTCTGTGTGTGGGACTTGGCTGCGCGGTGACCATTAAAGGTGAGGGCCCAATGCCGCGGCCACCATTTAATTTTTTTTGCCGGCCGACTTCCAGGTCGGACCGACAATTGTGCCCCTGGGTTCGGCCAGGCCGCCAACGGGCAGTTTGGCAACCCCTCTTGGGTGCCAGACCGCTGGCCTGACCGAAACTCTCCCTGGTGGCCCAGTGGACCGAACCTAAAGAATCGCTGCTTCTCTCCCCTTAAAGTGCAGGGGAGCGGTGCAGTACCGCACATGCATAATGATGTCATCACCGCTCCGCTGCTGACTGACAGCGGCAGAGACTCCATCCCGCCTTCACTTCCGCCCCTCTAGACTACTTATCGCCCCCATTATGACCGACTTCCGATCCGCTTAAAAAAAAAAACGACTAAGTTTAATTTCACCAAAGAGGCCACCTCATCCGCGCAGCCGGGAAATCACTTCAAAAGCGGAAGGTGCGACCCGTTTCAGGCAGGGGTGAATTTCGGCCCCACTGTCTCTTGGATGAGATATTAAACTAAAGCCCTGTCTGTCTGCTCTAGTAGTTCAGTTGAATGCAAATGATTCCATAGCACTACTTGAAGAGCAAGGAATCATTTGACTAAAAATCTCCCCATAGCCAATATTAACAAAATAAAATGAGCTGATCAGTCCTTTCTTTGTTACTTGTGGAATCCTGCTGCATGAAAAATGGCTGCCGTAATCGAAATTAGTAGTTCAAAGTAATTCATTGTGAAGCACTTTGAGACATTACTGAGAAAAGCGATTAAGCATTGTATAAATGCAACTTTTATTTTTCTTTCAGGCTCGCAAACCAAAGTGAACCTGGAATACTGCTCATTGTTTTGATTTGAGAGTCTTCAAATCACTTGACATTCTTTCTTGAATCTTGTAAATGCAGGATTTTCAAATTAAGTTGTAAAGTATTGCTAAACTTGACCTTTGTGCTCTCTGTTTCATCAAACTCTCATTTATGCTCAAGGAGCCTGCTCCTGACACTGACATTTTCTTGTGGCAAATAAGGTTTCATTATAAAAAGGTTCCATTATACTCGCCGTTGGTAAATTGGCAAGTGGCCAGCTTCGGCCCTGTTACGCTTTTGAGTTGAGGTGCAATACTAAAGTAACTACACATGGTCCCTGTTTGTACATTACCTGCGGCAGCACAATCTTAAAGTATTCCAGATACCTGCCATATCAATCTTGTGTCGACCGAATTATGTGCAGCGTACAACATGGTGGTTGGTGAAGTAAACTTGTATGTGTTTTTAAAAAGACACCAGTGCACAATTATCAAGAGAAGAGAAAAGCACTTTTTTACAGCTTCCTCCTTCTTCGAAGGAAAATATTGCAGGGCTATGGTAAAGAGCAGAAGAGTGGGACTATTTGGATAGCTCTTTGAAAGAGCTGACACAGGCGCAATTAGCTGAATGGCCTCTTTCTGTGCTCTTACATTTCTAAGATTTTGTGATATGTTATCCATTAGAACTTTCATGCAGTCAAATGTGTTGAGGTTTGAGACTGCCACAACAGATAGTCAATGGTTACTAAATGAATGCTGTAGGATTGTGAATGTGTTTATAGTGGTGCTGAACCAGATGCCAGTTTATATTTCAGATATACCAATATAAGATAATAGACCCAGGTTCCAGAGAAATTTTTACACCATATTTGCAATAATATACTTAATTTCTAAAGCTTTATACTAGATATATTTGAAAAAAATGCATATTTGTAACAGTATAAAGTCTATAATGTCAATACCATGGTGATGGCATGGAGAAATTTGAAAAAAAAAACATGGATCTTGAAATTCAGGGTTCCAGGTAGGGGTATAGGTGGGAAATACTCTTAATATTTTGGTCCTCAAGTTTATTTTCATTGTACATACTTTTATACATCATGTGAAAAGCAAGAATTAATTTATTTCCCCATCTCTTGTATGAAAGCATTTTATTTCTCAGTTTTTTTGCTGTATGATACAGGATAATTATTGTATCTATACAAATCACCTAAGAAGTGTGCAGTGATGTCCCCCAGGGGTCAGTATTCGGACCACTGCTCTTTTTGATGTATATTAATGACCTTGATTTTGGATATGGAGGGCATAATTGCAAAGTTTGCAGATGACATGAAACTTAGAAGTGTAGTTAACAGTGAGGAGGACAGTAACAGACATCAGGGGGACACAGACAGACTGGTGAAATGGGCAGACACATAGCAGATGAAATTTAACACAGATAAGTGTGAAGTGTTGCATTTTGGGAGGAAGAATGAGGAGAGGCAATATAAATTAAATGATATTTTAAATGGGATGCAGGAACAGTGAGACATGGGTTCACACACAAATCTTTGTAGGTGGTAGGACAAGTTGATCAAACTGTTTAAAAAGCATATGGGATCCTTGGATGTATTAATAGAGGTATAGAGTACAAAAGCAAGGAAGTTATGCTAAACTTATATAAATCACTCGTTAGACCTCCGGTGGAGTAATGTGTCCAATTCTAGGCATCAGCCTTTATAAAGGTTGTCAAGGTCTTGGAGAGGGAGCAGAGGAGATTTACCAGAATTATACCAGGGATGAGGGAATTCATTATACAGAGACTAGAGAAGCTTGGATTGTTTTCAGAGTAGTGAGCTTAAGGGGCGCTATAATCAAGGTATTCAAAATTATGAGGGCTTTTGATAGAGTAAATAAGGAGAAACTGTTTCCACTGGCAGGAGGGTCGGTAACCAGTGGACACAGATTTAAGATAATTGCCAAAAGAATCAGAGGGAAATGAGAATTTTTTTTTACGCAGCAGGTTATTATGACCTGGAATGTACTGCCTGAAAGAGTGGTGGAAGCAGATTCAATAGTAACTTTTAAAAGGAAATTGGATATATACTTGAAAAGGAAAAATTTGCAGAGCTGTGGCGAAAGACCAGGGGAGTGGACTAATTGGATAGCTCTTTCAAAGAGCTGGCACAGGCACGATGGGCTGTAAGATTTCGAGATTCCATTACTTTTATACAATCATGCATTGCTTGCTGCTGTCAGATGGCACTGATAGTTTGCTGCTGGGTAATATAATTTCATACAATATGTTACCAATAGGATTAAATTTGGGCATGCCCAGAAGATGTGCAGGTTTATGCATTCTGCTGGGACTTGAGTTCTATTTGTGTAGACAGGAGCTGGTTCAACTATGGCCAAAGGTTAATCTTAATTTGTTGAAGATTAGACTGTATGCTGCTTCACGACTGTATTCCTATTCAAATATTTTTTTTTATTCATTGAGAATATGCATACTCAAGGTGGTCTTAGCAGGTTTTTTCCCCCACTGGATTTGTATTTTTTCAGCACATGAAAATAAAGTTTGAATATCCAAGCGAGAATCCACTTCTACCTCCTCAGGTCTGTGCACTAACTGCAGCCCAGTGATGATGCACTCTAGTGAAGTCGTGGACCCTGCGTGTTGCTGCTGTGTGGGGCCCAGACACATCAACACAACCCCTTCATATTTCAGGCCCAAAGCTGGTTAATTGAACATGATACATCTAACTCAAGAAACTCCATTATGATGGGCCAACGCAGCACACAACTTTTATAATGTGGACAAGTACAGCAAAATGTCCTAACTACAAGTACTACTTTCCAAGAGCTAGCTGCTGGAGTTGTATCAACCTGCTCTTTCAGTAGGTCAGGTAGCATACATTTTTCATGCTTGCTGAATACTTTAAAACAATGTATGAAATCGCATAAATGAAGAGCAACTGTAAACGGCAGGGAGTGGGTAAGCCGAAACACGAAGTGAGCAGAGTTCAGGGTGGGCTGTCCACAAGAGTGCCTGTAATGATGCAAAGAAGCAGAGTGCAAATCACATTAGCCACTGATTTACAAATGTATCAGTGTTAGGTCTGGTTAAGGTTTTGCGAGACTTTCCGAAGTCCAACAGCCATTTGGCAAGTGATATGAGAAGTCATGCATCTCACCCCGATAATGATGCCTTTACTAAAACTACCTGGACAAAGATTCCTTTGAAATTATTTTGCCATACTAAAGTGAAGGAGGTGCAATAAATTACTCATGAAATGTGAGCTGGGATATATTTTATGTTGATGTTGTAATCTTTCTGTCCCTCTACAGTATATGGGTCAGTAACCTCTGTGTCATTAGTGCAATTATTTGCAACAGATGTTGAGTTATAATCACATCTTTGACAGAATGTGTTTGTAACTCCTGTATCCTTTTAAAATACAGCAGGCTGTTCTTTATACAGATACTAAAATTCAGAGAAATCACATCAGGCAATCATGGGAAATATTTTTTTAGAAGTGTCTTTGGCACAGTTCAGTGACTTGAAAGGTTATATACACTGGCTGCCAAGTCAGGAGTACAGCTTGTAAACTCTTGGGTGTATACTGACGTCAGATTTAATGATAGACTTGAACTCCACTGGCGCCAGGATTTGCTTAGATAGATTGTTGGGCAAATGATAGATTTCAAGATCTTAAATGTGACAGTTTTTAGAGTCAATATACAGTATAAAGTTTTTGCTTACATTGGATAAAGGTAACTTGTTTAAAGGTTTAAGTCACTAAGCTGTGAAAGATTGCAACCATTAGTTTATTGTTTCAAAAAGAAGTTATACCTTTCGAATTTCAGCAGCATTTATAATGGAATATGAGATTTAACTGATCACCTCTTCATCTTGAGTCTAACCTTGTTGAATACCTGCTTTTCTTCACAGCTTTGATGGCGGCTGCCTATTTCCTATCCTTGGACAGCTGTAGATTGATGTCCTCTAAAATCATAAAGCTGAATATTCCAACAGGGTTCCACTGTAAATGAGCCAATTTAGTCAAATTCCTAAATTTGAGATAAATATTTTGAGACCTGATTAATATAATGGGCCTGAATTTTCTGAAAACTTGTGCCATAGTAATGACACATTACTGGAGTAAGTGAGTTGTACCATGAATTGTGCTACGCCATAGTTTGCTGGCACATTTGTCACCACGGGTCTCACCAACTTTGAAAGACCGTTCTCACCACTCGGACCTCCATTGTCATCAACAGCGATTTGAGAATTTGCTAGATTTATGTTGGTAGCGTTGGTAGAACTTAATATTTTTGGTGCAAAATATTGTGGTTGTCTACTAAAGTTAACCATCATAAGGAATGCCAGTTATCAATGCAATAAAACGTCAACCTAAAATGATAAAGAAAAGCAGATCGATTAACTCAAAGTGCAAAGATTCTTAATGATTGAGAACAGTCACAAGAAATCCTTAGTGGCAATATCATGGAGTTCTTGTGAGTAGGTTTCATTTGGAAGAAAACATCCTCATTGTGGAAATATATTTTGTGCCAGTATAAATTTAAATAGTTTTACAAAAGAATTGTGCTTTCAGATTATTTAGAAAGCTCTTTTTGTTTTAGTGCATTGGAATTTTTTAAAGGTTGAATAGATCTTAAAATTCCTGCCAAACCAGGGCAATTATGCTGAAAGTCAATTTCTATGCCCATTCATACTATTGTGTTTTGGGATTTTATTTTTCTTACCATTCTTCCAGATCGGGATAAGATCTTGGAATGAGTTAAATTGAAGTGATCACATTTAAATTAAAGTGATTCCAAAAGAGTGAAAGTTGAGCTTGCAGCTACGTCTGACAAAGAGTGTAGTCAAACCACATGCGTCAAAACCATTCAAGTTACACCCTCATGATTTGGGACAGTGGGAGAAGGGTGTTACCTCAGAGCTCCTAGTAAACAGCCACACCTATTATTGTATAGATGACCCTATTTATTTGATTTTGCCATAGTCAGTTGCAAGGATAGTTTAATGAGAACTTACTCTTAAGGGGGGGCTAGTGGGCTTACTTGGCAATTCTACTGGCCAATCCTTGGACAGGGGAAGGATCATGAGCTAAGCCCCACTTTTTGCACTCGAGGCAACAAAAAAATATCCATGATCGATCAGTTCCAAGAAAAGATGAGGTCAGTCTGTGCTGGACATTAAGATTTAGCAAGCCAGTTGTTGCAGCTAATAGCTGAAAAGAGAAAAGGTAAACACAAGATTGAATGTTCTGCCTTCCATTTGAGATAGAGCAGCCCATTTTTGTTCTCTTGTATGTCACAAGGAGCATTATAGAAAAAGTTCAAATCTGGAAGGATTATCTGATCAGTCACGTGTATTATGCAAAGTACACCAACTTCTTGATTTTTGCTTTGACTTCTCAACAGAGTATTCATTGGTTTTGTCTACCAGAAGATTGGAAAAATGCGAGTGGCACGCATGCAAAGGACACAACATCCAGTTCTGATCACAAGGGGGTCCTGTTATTACACACCTGGGTTATGCATATTGGGCATTATAGGCAAAGTCCTGAATGTAATAGTGAGCAGCACCACTGAACCGAATAAAATATCGAATGCAGACCCAAAATTTGTAATAGTGATGTAATAGCGATATCCTGATCATATATGATGATGTGCTTTTTACCACTCTTAGTACATTTGGTATGATAAAAATGATTAGGAGTTCTTAAGTGTTTCCTTTTTTAAAAAAAAATGATTATATGACTAAGCCCAAGTGAGAATTATTAGCCATGAAAATGTATTTCAGTGTGCAAATAATGTAAAGGTTGCCCATTTTGGTTTCTGATGCCATTTCCTAAGTCATACAAAATCTGTGAAAAAAATACCATTTTATTTGCAGGTGAGCTATAAATTAAATGCTTATATTGGTGCAAAAATCATATTTTCTTCTTCCCGCGGGCGTTCGACTAAAAATAGGAGAAAAGATGCGCACTTATCTTTTGGTTGAACGCTCACCAGAGATCCCGGTCCTGAGGCTGCAAATGTAACGCCACATTTTTAAAAAAAGGAGGCAGACAGAAAGCAGGAAACTATAGACTAGTTAGCCTAACATCTGTCATTGGGGAAAATGCTGGAGTCCATTTTTAAGGAAGCATAACAGGATATTTCAAAAAGCATAATTCAATCGAGCAGAATCAGCATGGTTTTATGAAAAGGAAATCATATTTAATAAATTTGCTGGGGTTCTTTGAAGATGTAATGAGCAGGGTGGATAAGTGGGGAACCAGTGGATGTTTATTTGGATTTCCAAAAGGCATTCGATAAGGTGCCACATAAAAGTTTGTTGCACAAAATAAAAGTTCACGGGGTTGGGGGTAATATATTAGCATGGATAGAGGATTGGCTAACTAACAGAAAACAGAGAGTCGGGATAAATGGGTCAATTTCCGGTTGATAAACAATAACTAGTGGGGTGCCGCAAGGATCAGTGCTGGGGCCTCAACTATTTACAATCTAGATTCATGACTTGGATGAAGGGACTGAGTGTAATGTAGCCAAGTTTACTGACGATACAAAGATGGGTAGGAAAGCAAATTGTGAGGAGGACACAAAAAAAATCTGCAAAGGGATATAAACCGGCTAAGCGAGTGGGCAAAAATTTGGCAGATGGAGTATTATGTGGGAAAATGTGAGGTTATCCACTTTGACAGAAAAAATAGAAAAGCAAATTATAATTTAAATGGAGAAAAATTGCAAGTGCTGCAGTACAAAGGGACCTGGGGATCCTTGTGCATGAAACACACAAAGTTAGTATGCAGGTACAGCGAGTAATATGAACATAAGAAATCGGAGCAGGAGTAGGCCATACGGCCCCTCGAGCCTGCTCTGCCATTTACTAAGATCATGGCTGATCTGATCATGGACTCAGCTCCACTTCCCCGCCCGCTCCCCCATAATCCCTTATCCCCTTATCGTTTAAGAAACTGTCTATTCCTGTCTTAAATTTATTCAATGTCCTAGCTTCCACAGCTCTCTGAGACAGTGAATTCCACAGATTAACAACCCTCTGAGAGAAGAAATGTCTTCTCATCTCTGTTTTAAATGGGCAGCCCCATTTTCTAAGATCATGCCCTCTAATTCTAGTATCCCCCTATCAGTGGAAACATCCTCTCTGCATTCACCTTGCAGTATTTCAGGTGTCGCCTCACCAATACCCGATATAGCTGTAGCAAGACTTCCCTGCTTTTATACTCCATCTCCTTTGCAATAAAGGCCAAGATACCATTGGTCTTCCTGATCACTTGCTGTACCTGCATACTCTTTTGTGTTTCATGCACAAGTACCCCCAGGTCTTGCTGCACTGTGCACTTTGCAATTTTTCTCCATTTAAATAATAACTTGCTCTTTGATTTTTTTTCTGCCAAGGTGCATGACCTCACACTTTCCAACATTATACTCCATCTGCCAAATTTTTGCCCACTCACTTAGCCTGTCCATGTCCTTTTGCAGATCTTTTGTGTCTTCCTCACACATTGCTTTTCCTCCCATCTTTGTATCGTCAGTAAACTTGGCTTCGGTACACTCAGTCCCTTCTTCCAAGTCGTTTATATAGATTGTAAATAGTTGGGGTCCCAGCACTGATCCCTGCGGCACTCCACTAGTTACTGGTTGCCAACCAGAGAATGAACCATTTATTTCCCAACTCTTTGTTTTCTGTTAGTAGCCAATCCTCTATCCATGCTAAATATTACCCCGAACTCCGTAAACTTTTATCTTGTGCAGTAATCAGGAAGGCAAATGGAATGTTGGCATTTATTGCAAGGGGAATAGTGTAGAAAAGCAGTGAAGTCCTGCTACAACTGTACAGGGTATTGGTGAGGCCATACCTAGAGTACTGCTTACAATTTTGGTCTCAGTATTTAAGGAAGGATATACTTGCATTGGAGGTTGTTCAGCGAAGGTTCACTCGGTTGATTCCGGAGATGAGTGGGTTGACTTATGAAGATCGGTTGAGTAGGTTGGGCTTATACACATTGGTGTTCAGAAGAATGAGAGGTGATCGTATTAAAACATATAAGATAATGAGGGAGCTCGATAAGGTGGATGCAGAGAGGATATTTCTACTCATACGGGAAACTAAAACTAGGGGACATGGTCTCAATAAGGGGCTGCCCATTTAAAACAGATGAGGAGGAATTCCTTCTCTGAGGGTTGTAAATCTATGGATTTCTCTACCCCAGAGAGCTGTGGAGGCTGAGTCATTGAATATATTTAAGGCGGAGATAGACAGATTTTTGAGCGATAAGGGAATAAAGGGTTGTGGGGAGCGGGTAGGGAAGTGGAGCTGAGTCCATGATCAGATCAGCCATGATCTTATTAAATAGTGGTGCAGGCTCGAGGGGCCAAATGACCTCCTCCTGCTCCTATTTCTTATGTAATCAGTCTATATTAGCTCTTTTATATCCATGTTTAGAACTACAGGATATTCATATAGATTTTTTTTGTTTGTTTGATGTTCTTGCATATAATAAAGCACAGTTTACATTTACAATTGTTTTCCAATATCAGCAATTATGTGGCGAGAACATAGATTTATTTGATTAAGAACAAAAGAACATAAGAAATAAGAGCAGGAGTAGGCCATTTGGCCCCTCAAGCCTGCTCCGCCATTCAGTGAGATCATGGCTGATCTTTACCTCAATTCCACTTGGCCTACACTATCCCCATATCCCTTGATTCCTTTAGTATCCAAAAATCTATTGATCTCTGTCTTGAGCTTCCACAGCCCTCACGGGTAGAGAATTCCAAAGATTCAGAACCCTCTGAGTGAAGACATTTCTCCTCATATCCGTTCAAAATGACCAACCCTTTATTCTGAGACTGACCCCTGGTTCTCGACTCTCCAGCCAGGGGAAATATCCTCCCTGCATTTACCCTGTTAAGCCCTGTAGAACTTTGTATGTTTCAATGAGATCACCTCTCATTTTTCTAAACTCTAGCAAATATAAGCCTAGTCTACTCAATCTCAGAAGAAAATCGCCCCATTCCAGGAATCAGTTTGGTGAACCTTCATTGCACTTCTTCTATGGCAATATATTCTTCCAACAACAACAACTTTTATTTATATTGCGCCTTTAAAGTAGTAAAACATCCCAAGGTGCTTCACAGCAGTGTTATAAGACAAAACAAATAAATTCTCACCGAGCCACTTAGGAAATTACAGCAGATGACCAAAAGCTTGGTCAAAGAGGTAGGTTTTAAGGAGCATATTAAAGGAGGAAAAAGAGGTTTAGGGAGGGAGTTCCAGTGCTTAGGGCCCAGGCAGCTAAAGGCATAGCCATCAATGGTTGATCAATTACAATCAGGGGTGCTCAAGAAGGCAGAATTTGAGGATCGCAGACATCTCGTAGGATTGTGAGGCTGAAAGAGATTAGAGAAATAGGGAGGGGCGAGGCCATGGAGGGATTTGTAAACCAGGATGAGAATTTTGAAATTGAGGCGTTGCTTAACCAGGAGCCAATGTCGGTCAGCAAACACAGGGGTGATCGATGATCGGGACTTGGTGCGAGTTAGGACACGGTCTGCCTCATTTTTGGTAAGGAGACCAAAACTGTACACAGTACTCCAGGTCTCTTATGCGCAAATCCTCTTGTAATAAAGGCCAACATATTATTTGCTTTCTTAATTACTTGCTGTACCTGTATGTTAACTTCCAGTGATTCGTGTACAAGGTCACCCAGGTCCCTCTGAACACCAACATTTCACAATCTCTCACCATTTAAAAAAAAAAAAATACTCTGCTTTTCTATTTTTCCGACTAAAGTGGATAACTTCACATTTCTCCACATTATATTCAATTTGCCATGTTCTTGCCCACTCACTTGGCCTGTCTATATCCCCTTGAAGCCTCTTTGTTTCCTCCTCGCAACTTACATTCCCACCTAGCTTTGTATCATCAGCAAACTTGAATATATTACATGTTCTTATGTTCTTATGGGTCCCCACATCGAAATCATTGATTATATATTGTGAATAGCTGAGGCCCAAGCACCGATCCTTGTGGTACCTAATTGGTTACAGCCTGCCAACCTGAAAATGACCCGTTTATACCAACTGTGTTTTCTGTCCGTTAACCAATCCTCAATCCATGCTAGTCATCATCATCATAGGCAGTCCTTCGAAATTGAGGAAGACTTACTTCCACTCTCAAAGTGAGTTCTTAGGTGACTGAACAGTCCAATACGGGAATTACAGTCTCTGCCACAGGTAGGACAGACAGTCGTTGAAGAAAAGGTGGAGGGGCGGGGGGGAAGTCTGGTTTGTCGCACGCTCCTTCCGCTGTCTGCACTTGGTTTCTGCATGCTCTCGGCGACGAGACTTGAGGTGCTCAGCATCCTCCCGGATGCTCTTCCTCCACTTCGGGTGGTCTTTTGACCAGGGACTCCCAGGTGTCGGTGGGGATGTTGCATTTTATCAAGGAGGCTTTGAGGGTGTCCTTGAAACGTTTCCTCTGCCCACCCGGGGCTCGCTTGCCGTGTAGGAGTTCAGAGTAGAGCGCTTGCTTTAGGAGTCTTGTGTCAGACATGCGGACAATGTGGCCCGCCCAACGGAGCTGGTCGTGTGGTCAGTGCTTCGATGCTGGGGATGTTGGCCTGCTTGAGAACACTGACGTTGGTGCATCTGTCCTCCTAAGGGATTTGCAGGATCTTGCAGAGACATCGTCGTTGGTATTTCTCCAGCGATTATAGGTGTCTAATGTATATGGTCCACATCTCTGAACCATACAGGAGGGTGGGTATCATTAGTATATTACCCCCAATGCCATCAGCACTAATTTTGTTTAATAATCTCTTGTATGGCACCTTATCGAATGCCTTCTGAAAATTCAAATACACCACATCCACTGGTCCTCTCCCCATATTTATTCTGCTACTTACAACCTCAAAAAACTTTTCACAGATTTGCCAGACATGATTGTGCTGTTTCATGTTATTGCTACAAAATGGTATTTCCTAATATGACTGACAGTGAAACCTTGATTATCCTCTCTAATGACAGGGGAACCTCTGGCAGATAATCGAGTCACACCAAATTAAACTACAATGGAGAATTATTTTTTATCTAACAATGCAGTGCAATCTGGTCATTTGTATAACTCCGTTCAACTTGACTCTCTCCCATCACTCTTGACAGTAGCCCAATTTACTGTCATTATCATCATAGGCAGTCCCTCGAAACAAGGATGACTTGCTTCCACGCCAAAAAAGAATGAGTTCACAGGTGTTTCTATGAACATATGAACATATGAACAGGAGTAGGCCATCTAGCCTCTCGAGCCTTCTCCGCCATTCAGTAAGATCATGGCTGATCTGGCCGTGGACTCAGCTCCACTTACCTGCCCTCTCCCTGATAAGAACATAAGAATTAGGAATAGGAGTAGGCCATCTAGCCCCTGAAGGCCATGAAGGACCTAATATTCCAAGTCCTGAACTACATCCTGAAGGGTGGACGATGCCTGTGCGTGGATTTTTTTAACCTGAGGTGGACGTTGCACACCAGCCACCACACGGGCTTGACAGAGCTAGGTTTTGGTCCAGTGGCAAGGGTTAACCAAGACGACTGGAGATCTGCTCTGCTGCACGGACCTGGTGCGCACACATCACAGTGTGGGCTGGCCCGTGCTGCCCCTGGGCCCTCGCCTTTTCTGGCCCCAAACTCTCGCCTCTCCTGGGCCCCGATCGCGTCGCTCTGCAATCTTTCGCTGCTCCTTCACCCCGATTTCGCTGCTCCTGCTGTATCTGCCCACGTTCCAATCACCGACCTGGACCTTGATGACGTCCCTCTTCGCTGCCATCACCCTCCTGCACCAGCTCGCGCTGTCCCTTGCAGTGGTATGCTGCCACACTGCCCCAGGGGCCGCTCGCCGCTCCTTTTATGGCCTCGACCTGCTGCTGATGGTCTCTCGCAGATCGGGGCCGCCATACTGGAATAGTTTATTAAACAGACACACATGCACATCTATCAGCAGTCGTCAGCTATCCTACAGATTTACTTAGTTACAAATGATACAATGATGTTACAATAATGATTTATAAAAAGGTATGTAACACACTGATAAAACAGTTCTTTTTGTAAAACAACACCTTAAATCACTGAAATGCTACAACAATGGGGGGGGAAATTACGGTCAAAGGCTTCCTGCGGGCGAACGTCTCTGACCAAAAATCTTTTGACGAAAGATCTTTTGGTGATCCCGGAGGAATGTAGGATTGTGCTCGGAGGCCTAGTTCACAATCCAGCATACGGGAACATATCTTCTAGGAACATGTATGTGTATCCTAGAATCACATGGGCCCCAAAATAGATAAGGAAGGACCAGTTGACGTGTATTTGGATTTTCGGAAGGCATTCGATAAGGTGCCACACAAAGTTATTAAACAAAATTAGGGCTGATGGGATTGAGGGTAATATACCAGCATGGATTGCGGATTGGTTAACAGACAGAAAACAGAGAGCTCCAAGCTCTTATTACGATCAATAAGAACACTCTTAAAATCAAATAAAACGCAAACATAAATTTTTAAAAAGCACCACTTTTTAAAATTCATAGAAATTGCATGAAATTAAATGTTTGATATGTTTTAAAACTTAGGCTGGTATTACCAGGTGCAAGTGTTTGAATAGGCCAAATCTCCGCCCGCGAATGTCCTATCTGCAGGGAAAAGCTGGTTCTCGGCGCATGCGCATTGTGCGTCGAGAACTGGCATTTGCGAGGCCTCTTCGGGTGCGTGCGTACATTGTACGCGCGCGGAGTGGCTGCAATTTTCGGCCCAATATGTACTGTCAATACGATGTCTGTATGAAAGATATTAGGGGTAATAAGAATCTTCAGTGAGCTGTTGTTGCTCAACATTAGAGTAAATGAGCAATTCATATTTCCCATGCCCCATAAATCACTGTTGGAACCCCTACTAGTTTAGGGAATTTGCATTGCTCGCTTATTGTAATTTTGCATGTTACCTTTGAAAAGTCGTTGCAGTGTTACACTTTCCCAGAACTTTTGTAATTTATAGATTCTGTACTGACACAAACTTTTTGTTTTGCTGTGCAGGACACTACAGAGACCAAAGTTGTAATAAAGTCCCATTGGGTCATTTAAAGTCAGGAACTAACTTTACTGCTGCTCTCCTGACCCAGCCCCAAGGCTTATGAAAATTTTGTGTGATAATGGGGAATGTGGATATTCAGAGCCATAGTTTAAATGGACGCTATCTAGAAGAGATTGTTTTTAAATTAATGAAGCAGTTTCTTTCCCTGTGTCCTTCAAAAAAAAATACACTCACTGGTTCGAGACCTGAGTCATACTTTCAAGCACTAGGATAATTGGGCAGAAATTGTGATGTTTCTTCACAGGTGCATGCCTTGCTACTTGAAAATGAAGGTCGAAGTTAAGGTTATAACATTGTAGCTCTGATTCTGTGTTCCCTACATGAACCTAGTGGTGTCTGCAGTGGCAGCAGTCTTGGAGTTTCTGCCTTGAAATGTATAGGTCAATTCAGTGTTGTCCTGTTCAAGTATTTGATTTCTCCTGCTTGATGTAGTCACCATCTGACCGCAATGTACTGAACTATTTTCCAATGTATTGTGAAAATTTTATATGAACAAAGTATATTTTTGAAAAAAAAATTCTCCTGCTTGATGTAGCGAGCATGCTATTTGACCTCACCACTAACATCAGTGATAGAAATCAAATGTTACAACAGTACAGCATAGTACATTTTCTCCACTGCTCAGTTCTATTCTAGTGGAATGCTATTTTTTTTACTGTTATGGGCCCAAAGCAAGGTTGAAAATCTCAACAATGCAACATTCAACTTTGCTTTGCTTGTATAAAATCCACTGAGTCTTTAAATGAGTTTAATGGTTGTAATGTAACACTTTTTAAAAAGAAAATTCTTTTTGGGTGTACACTTCATTGGTTGTCAAAACACGTTAAATCATTGTGTGTTCTGTTTAGGCTATTGGTTTTTAAAGGGACATTGTCTTTTTGAAAAACTGTTTGTAAACAGACTTTAAAAAAAGTTTGGCTGAAGACACGACACTATGTAAATTGTCTTCAAATGGAGCATTACACCATGAGCAGTTTACCACTATGGGGTGGAGGTGAGGGGGCAACATTGCTTCATTGAGCAGTTTAATGCAAATGGTGAGTAGTCTGTGTCAAGTATAAACTTTCAGATTTTTAACAAAGTATTCAGAACCTAAAGCACAGCTGTACTGTTGTAATGTGCTATACATAAATTATAGGACATGGGGAATTAAATTATGACTATTGGAGTTGAATATATTTGTTATACATATCAGTAACATGGTAACCTACATTATTACTAAGTGTAACTTTATATTATTGCAAGAATTAACTTGATTTTTTTTCCTCTCTTTTTTTTCCATTCTGCTGCGCCAATTTGTCTGAATGCAGTATACACGATTCCTTTGTCAGTCTCCACTCCAGGTAAGTCCTACGTTACATTCACTGGTATGTTTTTGTATCCTTTATTGGAATATGAGATACAGGAGCAAAGCCAAAAATATCAAGTCAGACTGAACAATTAAATACAATTTTAATATACTGCTTCAGTTCTAAAGATGTTTTACTATTGAAGCCTTAAGCTGTGAGTGCAGTGTTTTTGTAACCGAATTGGCATGTGGATTTGTCAGTAGAAGGGAAGTGAACTAGCATCAAAGGTTATTTCAGTGTTAGTGCAATACAATATCATGCATTTGTGAGTCAATATACAAAACTGCATCTGTTCTTGTAGAATTTAATATAGAATTTGTGTGGGATCCATATCCATAGATATTACTCTTATCCTCTTTCACTCTGCCATGAATCTTGTACACATAATGGCATCTTTGGGATCAGCCCAGTTGTTCTGTCCTCTGTCTCAAGGTAGTCCATTTTTATCCTTGATTTGACTGCAATAAAAAAAATGCAGCAGTGTTTCACAAAAACAAAACTTCAGCCTGATAAGGCTGCTGTGGTGGATAATTCTCCACATTAATGTGTGAACATGCCTTGACTGTCTCGGACTGTTGAGCACTGTTAACACCTGCAAGTAAAATGGTGACAAAGGTGATGTGTTCAAGTTATAAAAGGTGAGATATCTTTAACTGATTCTGCGTGTCTTCTCTGTTTTCTTTTCTTTCCGTCTTTCTCTTTCTCTCTCTCTTTTTCCTTCTCTCTCATTGGGCTAGAAATTGGTCTTTTGGTGATAGCGGATTTTTTCCGGTAAAATTGGCAACAAAATGCATCAGACGGTAGAAATCGGCATTGCACGAGAATTCGCGGTGGAATCTGCGGTCATCGTCAACTTAAACCTGAGGCCGATTACCGCTAAAAAGACAGGTCCTGGGAGAAGGGAAAACACACACACACCAAAAAAAAATTGCAAAAAATAAAAAAATCACAAAACATTTACAAGATTTGTAGCTAAGTAATCACTGCAAAAGAATAAAAAAATAAAAAAGTTAACTTACCTTTTTTGCAGGTCTTCGTACTTACCGCTGTTTCTGAGGCTGCAACGCAGCTTTTTACCTGGTGTTTTTTTTTCTTAACTATGGGTGCGCCGAACGACCAATTTTAAGCGGTCGCATTTTTTGGGGTGTTTCACACCGGCGGTCCGCTTTTCATCAGTATTTCAAAACCGCTGGCGCACAACTTTAGCCAATTTAGATGAATACCTTTTACCATCAAAAAAGACGAAATATCGGCGAAAAAGACAGGGTCAAGGCTGGTCAATTTCCAGCCTTTTATCTCTTTCGCTCCCTCTCCCCAGTTGTGCATCCCTAGTTCTTCAATTTGGTTTAATTTATCAATTACTCTGAATATTGAGATCTATTTCGTTAAGGAGATGCAATGAAAATGATTCGGAATTTCAGTCTTAACTGTTATATTTCCTTTTGCTGTGCTGATCGTGACAACAAAGCACTAAAGCCAGAAGTTATAATTTTAATAGCTCTTTAGCTGTGAATTGGAGAAATGTTGGTATTGTATGCAATCCAACACCCAGTCTTAAGGAAATTCAAATTCTGAACTTATCATATATTTTGGGTTTTATTAATTTTGACTTCATCCTGATGTAGTTGTTTTCTTTGTGGAGGTGCATTATTTACACAGTAATTGATGTTTCAGGATTGAATTGTGGTAATGGGCCAAAATTTCCCCGACCCCTTTTTCCGGCGCACTCTCCCGAGATGCGCCGACTTTGTGCACTCAAAACAGCGCCACAAAACTTACCAAGAATTCTGGCTGCTCTGCTCTGTGTTCCGGGTCCTGGCGTGGCGTTTCTCGTTGAGTGAGGGGCGGAGCTACAACCCTGCGCCGAAAACAGTGCCGGCAGTTGCGCACATGCTCAATGGAGTCTGCGCGTATGCGCAGTAGCTCCTCTTCCTCCCAGTGCGTCACCGCCCCTATCCCTGGCCGAAGGGACGACCCAATGCTCACTACCCCTATCCCTGGCCGAAGGTATCTCAGCACAGCTGCGGTAAGGGTGTGTAGATGTGGCCTCAGAGTCACTGTGTTCCTGCCCCTGATCACAATCCAGTGAAACCTGTTGGAATCGCATATGGGTGAACGTCAAGCAACGATGGGATCAGGCACAGCTGTCTCACCGCACTGAACAGCCTGCTGATACTCCCTTACACGGGAATAATTGGCAATTGGGCAGGGGGTGCCTGTGTAAAGCAAAGAACCAAAAGCCTCCAGAAACAATAGCAGGAGTGGCATGTCTGTCAGACAGGTTCCCACAGAGTTCATGGTATCCTGTTTAGAAGCACCAGCAGCCATACTGAATCGCTTAGCAGAGTGTGCACAGTTGCATACACAAGGTGACTTAAGTTTTATTATTTATTTATTTATTATTGATGGTTTTTATGCTTGTTTGTTGTTATTGTGAAGGTGTTTAGTGCTTTGCAAGATCCTCTGTGCTTCCCTTCCCACAATCTCTGGCTACCTGCGCTGATTTCTTAACTCTACAGTTGTTTTCTGTGCGGCCGCTAGTGGCCACATATGCTGGCCTAAATTAGTTTGGAGCAACTATTAGCTGTCCAAACTGGCTTAAATGGCCAAAACAAGCGTAGATAGCTGGTAACGCCCCCTTTTGGGGGAAAAAAAACGAAACTTAAAAAAAATCCTAACTAACTCACACTGGCGCAAATTAAATGTGCAGAATGGGGATTTTTAAGATACTCCAGAAAAATCAAGTTGCTCCAAAAAAAAAATGAGCAACTCCTGGGGAAATTTGGGCCCAATGATTCTGCATAAACTTGATTACATCATTTGATATATCAAATTTGGAACTCTAATCATCATAGGTAGTCCCTCGAAATCGAAGAAGACTTGCTTCCACTCTAAAAGTGAGTTCTTAGCTGACTGAACAGTCCAATACGGTATATACAGTCTCTTGTCACAGGTGAGACAGACAGTCGTTGAAGGAAAGGGTGGGTGGGACTGGTTTGCCGCACACTCCTGCCACTGTGCGCTTGTTTTCTGCATGCTCTTGGCGATGAGACCCGAGGTGCTCAGCGCCCTCCCGGATGCACTTCCTCCGCTTAGGGTGGTCTTTGGCCAGGGAATCCCAGGTGTCGGTGAGGATGTTGCATTTTATCAAGGAGGCTTTGAGGGTGTCCTTGAAACGTTTCCTCTAGCCATCTGGAGCTCGCTTTCCGTGTAGGAGTTCCCGAGTAGAGTGCTTGCTTTGGGAATCTTGTGTCAGGCATGCGAACAATGTGGCCCGCCCAACGGAGCTGGTCGAGTGTGGTCAGTGCTTCGATGCTGGGGATGTTGGCCTGATTGAGGACGCTAACGTTGGTGCATGGTACTGAACAACAATATTTAGATGGACTGCTAGTGGATGGTCCTGTTGAGCTCTTTTTAATAGCAGCTTGTGTTGTGGCTTTGAATGGTTTACAATTTACCACCAATCTCTTATTACATAACCTGAGTTAACAAAGATTGCGTTTAATTTAAAAATCCATACTGTCTTGATAGTTTCGCAGTTACCCAATAAAATTCTGTCTCAATACAATATTCTTTATAAGCAGGGTAAATAGCACATTCTTTCAAACTTGCACTTACTGAGAAGTGCCTCTTTTCCATGCAACAATGTCTCTGCTTATTCCCTGATTCAGCAACTTTATTTGTGTCCCTCTCTGATTTTCTATTTGTTTACAATCTTCCCCTCCACTCTTACTCCACCCTTTCAATTTTCACCCTCTCTCTGCAATCCCCCCCCCCCCCCCAATTTTTAGTATGCGACTAAGTGCTGAAGCTTTGGTAAAGCTTTAATGTTCTTATTTGATCCATACCCAAAGCCACTGATTTACAGTCATCACAGAAAAATTGACAGAATCGTGGTATCGGATCCCAGAAACACAAATGAAAATCCTGCAATCCATGTAATAAAATGGCCTTGAGTTATTCAGTCGCAGCAATTAACTGGCCCTGCTCATGAAAATCTGCATAAATTTCTACTGCTTGTTATACAGCAACCTGCTGGAGGTGAATGTGTGTGGGTTGGGTGAGGACAAGATTTGATTATGGTGTCCCCTATATTCAAATCATATGCTGACTGTCATGTGGAACTTTACCCAAATAAGGAATCAACATCACCAGGAGAGGAGGGGAAAGTTTGGCCATCGAGTTACTAAATTTAGCATATAATATTCTCATCTTCACTGCCAAAGAAAATATTTTAATGAGGTAGCCGATGCATTTTAAAACAGTTTCTTTGCCATAAAATCTGACCATAAATCAAACTTTTAAGTCATTTTTCCCATTTTTCCATGAAAAAGTCAAACTGTGGTTGCCATCATTACCTTTCACATTTTTAAAATGTTTTTCCCCCCCAGTTTTGCCTATCCACTCGTAGTCAGAGAGTTTTCTGCAATGGCTTCTCTTCTTGCCCCTGCACCATAACCTCGAGTTCCCCAAGGATATTTGCCCTCCCCTATTTCTAATCTATGTGCTGCCTCTCAGCGACATCATCTGAAAGAAAAGGTTCCACATGTATGCTAACAATACCCAGCTTGACTTCACCACTAACTCTCAATCCCTCCACTGCCTCTGATGTTATACTGCTTGTTTGACATCCAGTCTTGGATGATCTGAAATTTCTTCTAAATTAAACATAAAGAAATAAATTACACATTGGTAAGGCCAAAGTCGATGCCTTCGCCCCCTGCCACAAGTACCGTTCCTTAACGCTTGATTCCATCCTCCTCCCCAGACACTGTCTAAGGCTGAACCAGACTGTTCGCAAACTTGCCATCCGATTTGACCCCAAACTGAGCTTCCGATCACATATCCTTTCCATCACCAAGACCATCTACTTCCACCTCCATAATATTACCCGCCTCCACCCATCTGCTGCTGAAACTCTCATCCATGGTTTTGTTAGCTCCCAACTTGGCTATTCTAATGCTGTCTTGGCTGGCCTCCCATCTTCCATCCACCCAAAACTCTGCATGCTCGTATCCTAACCTGCACTAAACTCCATTCATCTATCAGCTTGTGCTCACTGACCTACGTTGTCATCCAGTGCCCAATCACCTCGATCTTAAAATTCGCATCCTAGTATTCAAATCCCTCCATGGCCTTGTCCTTGCCTCCCTATACGTGTAACTTCTTACAACCCTACAATCCATATGAACTCTGCATTTCTCCAACTCTAGCCTTAATCCATTCCCCACTTCCTTCACCCCACCATTGGTGACCATGCCTTCAACCATTGAGGCCCTCAGTTCAGGAATTCCCTCCCTAAATCTCTCCCCACCGTAGCCTCCACCCCCCCACGCTTTAAGACCCTCCTTAAAACCTACCTCTTTGGACAAGCTTTTGGCCACCTGTGCAACTGTCTCCCTCATTGGCTCCATGTAACTTTTTGTCTGATTAAACTCCTGTGAAGCACCTTGAGACATTTTACTTCTCTAAAGGCGGTATAAAATACAAATATAAGAGCAGAAAATACTGGAAATCTTAGGTGGTCAGGCAGCATCCGTGGAGAGAAAGCAGAGTTAATGTTTCGGATCGATGACGCTCATCAGAACTGGAGAGCTTTCGGAAAGAAAAGATTCTTAACAAGCACTGAAAGGGGGAGGGGAAGATAGGTTGGAAGACAGGAGAGATCAGAGAGACTAAAGGGATGATGGCCCAAATTCAAATGGTAATGCCAGGAGTTAGAAAAACATTTGTCAAAATAGGGTGTAAATGGCAGGATAATGACCAGCTGCCATAGAGACAAGGAGAAAAAAAAGAAAGAAACATGCTCTGAGGGAGCGGAGGAGGGGGAGGGGGCAGGAGAAGGGAGCCAAAGATTGGCAGTGGCTACGCTTTGAAATTGTTGTACTCAGTGTTGAGTCCAGAGGCTGTAAAGTGCCTAAACGAAAGATGAGGTGCCGTTCCTCGAGCTTGAGTTGAGCTTCGTTGGAACAGTTAGGAGACCGAGGACAGAGAGGTCAGAGTCGGAATGGAGTGGAGAATTAAAGTGACAGACGACTGGAAGCTCAGGGTCACACTTGCGGACTGAACGGAGGTGCTCCGCAAAGCGGTCACTCAATCTACTCTTGGTCTCCCCAATGTAGAGGAGACCACATCAAACCTGCTGACAAAGGTGGCGCTGTTGTTGTTTGGCGAACCGACGTCAACCTTGCTGAGCAGAGGCTGATTGGCAACTCTCTGACACCTCCTTCGACCTCCCCCGGACCATAACCCCACTACTGAACATCAAGTCATAATTTTCCAGACCGTCACTGACCTCAGCTCCTCTGGAGATCTTCCCTCCACAGCCACCAACCTCATAATTACTCAACCCTGCACAGCCTGCTTCTACCTCCTTCCCAAGATCCACAAACAGGACTGCCCCGGTAGACCCATTGTTTCAGCTTGTTCTTGCCCCACAGTACTTATATCTTCCTATCTCGACTCTTTTTTCTCCCCTTGTCCACTCTCTTCCCACCTGTATCCGCAACTCCACCGACGCCCTCCGTCACTAACAGTTTTCAGTTTAATGGCTCCCAACTGTCTCCTTTTCACCATGGATGTCCAATCCCTCTACACTTCCATCCCACACCAGGATGGCCTGAAGGCACTCCGCTTCTTCCTCGAGCAGAGGCCCAAGTAGTCCCCATCCACCACCACTCTCTTCCACCTGGCTGAACTTGTTCTCACATTGAACAACTTCTCCTTTAACTCCACTCATTTCCTCCAAATTAAAGGTGTTGCTATGGGAACTCGCATGGGTCTGAGCTATGCCTGCCATTTCGTGAGAAATGTGGAACATTCATTGTTCCAGTCCTACTCAGGTTCCCTCCCTCACCTCTTTTTCCGTTACATTGATGACTGTATCGGTGCCGTTTCCTGCTCTCGCCTGAACTTGAAAATTTCATTCACTTTGCATCCAATTTCCACTCTTCCCTCACCTTCACATGTCCATCTCCAACTCTTCCCTTCCCTTCCTCAACTTCTCTGTCTCCATCTCTGGGGTTAGGCTTTCGACCAGTATCCACTATAAACCCACAGATATCTGGACTACACTTCCTACCACCCCGCATCCTGTAAGGATTCCATTCTCCCGGTTTTTCCGTCTCCGTCGCATCTGCTCTGATGACGCCACCTTTCATACTAGTGCCTCTGACATGTCTTCCTTTTTCCTCAACTGAGGATTCCCCTCCACCATGGTTAACATGGCCCTCGACCGTGTCCGTTCTGTTTCCCACATCTCTGCTCTCACCCTTCCCCCTCCCTTTCAGAACCACGCCAGGGTTCCCCTTGTCCTCACCTTTCACCTCACCAGCCTCCTCGTTCAACGGATCATCTGCCATTTCCGCCACCACCAGCGTGATCCCACCATCAATCACATCTTCCCTTCCCCTCCCCTCTCCCTCCGCAACACCCTACTCCATTCCGCAGTCACCCCTAACACCCCCTCCTCTTCCCACAGCACCTTTCTGTGCGAGCGCAGGAGATGCAACACCTGCCCTTTTACCTCTTCCCTTCCCACTATCCAGGGCCCTAAATACTCCTTCCAGGTGAAACAGCGATTTGCCTGTACTTCTTTCGACTTAGTATACTGTATTCGCTGCTCACGATGTGGTGCTCTCTACATTGGGGAGACCGAGCGTAGATTGGGTGACCGCTTTGTGGAGACCTCCGTTCAGTCCGCAACTGTAACCCCGAGCTTCTGGTCGCCTGTCACTTTAATTCTCCGCTCCATTCCTACTCTGACACCTCTGTCCACGATCTCCTACACTGTTCCAACGAAGCTCAACACAAGCTCGAGGAACAGCACCTCATCTTTCGTTTAAGCACTTTAAAGCCTTCTAGACTCAACATTGAGTGCAACAATTTCAGAGCGTAGCCGGCAACATTTGGCTCCCTTCTTTCTTCCCCCCCCCCCCCCCCCCCCCCCAAAAGCCTCTTTCTTTTTTCACCTGGTCTGTAATGGCAGCTGATCATTATCCTGCCATTCACACCCTATCTTGACCAATGTTTTTCTAACTCTTGGCATTACCATTTAAATTTGGGCCATCATCCCTTTTGTGTCTCTAATCTCTCCTGTCTTCCAACCTATCACAGACCTTCCCTTTTGTTCTTTCTTCCCCTCCCCCTTTCAATGCTTGTTAAGAATCCGTTCTTTCCGAACACTCTCCAGTTCTGACAGTCATCGACCCGAAACGTTAACTCTGCTTTCTCTCCACAGATGCTACCTGACCCGCCGAAATTTCCAGCATTTTCTGCTTTTATTCCAGATTCCAACATCCTTAATATTTTGCTTTTGATAAAATACAAGTTGTTCTTGTTTTCCTGTGTCATCTCCAGCTTTCTGTTGCCTGATGTGCTTGTGAGTTCTTCCTAGTTAAATGTTCTTTAATTCTACAAAAGCTTCTCTTTAAATCTATCCTACTGCTGTCTAGCCTTTTCTTAATGCAATCCATCGCACTCGTACAATTTCCAAAAAGTTATATACTGCTGATATATTTTGTTGTAATGAGTGCTTTCAGATACTCCTACCTTTTGATTATAATGGGAGTTTCAAAGGCATCCAGCTTAATAGTTTCTGCCTTGCACACAAGACAATTTGGGCACTGAGATTGGGTAGTCCAATTAGGATTCAATTTCACACAGTACAGTGAGTGTGTCTCCAGGAATAGCAGAACAACATCTTGAAATAATCACGAGTACAGGAGCTTGGTTAGCCATATTCTGTAGCTGGCACAATAAATTTCTCATTGTCCACTGCAAGCAACACTGGCTGTTCAAATCACTCCCCTCATTTAGTGGGAACAAATTGTATGTTTAGGAGGAAATAGTTTGAAATTAAGTGATTTTTCCTTTATCCTCTTCCCCCCCCCCCCCCACCCCCAATCAAAAAAAATAATCTAGATAATGTGGACATTATTTCTCTTTTTTTTTAATCGTATCTCATAGGAGATCATTTTTATCTTGTAAGATATTAATAATTATAAGTGTTTCCCCTCCAATGATGCCGAATTTGGGCTTCCCCTCTCAGCAAAGAATTACTCAACTGGCTTTATCTTTCGAAAACTGGCTGCATAACAAATGACATTGATATCCTTTCAAGCGCACAATGCCAATTGATAGGTGTTGAAGCTGAAAAAATACAGCACCTACTGAGTATATAGCAGTACATGTCAAATGTTGAATTTTGACCATTAAGGATTGATTCACTTGATTAACTTCTGGGATCAGAAAGAACATTGACGTGCAGAATTTTCTACATAACTGCTTGCTCATGCTCCTCGCTAATGGGAGAACCAAAATTGTGGGGCTGTACAGGGAGGGAATAGAATATTGGAACTACAGTGACGATCTGGGAACTATCTAATTTTAAGTTCTAAGAATTGTTTTAATTTAATCTTTTAAATGAATTTGTAGTTGGACCCAATGTTGTAACAATTTCTTATGGTTTATGTTGCTTATAGAAATTTTGTCTGCTTTTGTGTGTGTGTGTATGTGTGACTCGAATTATGCAGGGATGAATGCACGAGCATCAGTATGGAATCCAAATCCAATTAAGTTGCATCTTGTTTGATTAGATATTTGCTGTAGAGATTTACATTTGTGAATTATTTCTGTCTCTTGACTGCCACTGCAGGAATAATTCATTTGGGATCAGTTTTGACAAATTGGGAAGAATACCTTTTTTTAAAACTTTTGGGACGTTGAAGAAGACAGAGGTATAGATTTGGGCTAATGTCATATGCCCTTCCCCTCCCTGCATATTGCTGTTCTGTCATAGAGTAGTGGGAGCTCTGAGGTTTATTTTTATGTACAGCTTTTGATCATGGTTAATTTTTAATTATTTTTTCATTTTTGCTTCCCTCCCTCATCTGCGATCTCGTACCTTTCGGGGAGGGAACAGCACCGTGATCTTCTCTCTGGCTGCCATCAGTTTTCTGATAACTAGCCCAAAATACTCTATCTTTGCATTATACATCTCTGGACTTCCTAATGGTTTATTCAATAAAATTATGAATACCTGCATGAGTTTACTTTCAAAGTCAATTTTTAGTACTCTGGTGATGAAGAGCTGAATTTTAAGTTCCACTTGAAATTGCTGTCAATAGCTGGTTTCTTTAAGGAATGGTTTCAATGATGCATATAGAAGACTGGTTCAAATCAAATGTATGTCGTCTTATGGATTAGTACCTTTCTGGATCAGGATCTAATCAATAATTCATGTCTATTTATGACGCACAAATTGGGGGTGATAGTCAATACTGAGGAGGACTGCAACAAATTACAAGAGGACATTAATAAACTTGCAGAATGGGCATATAAATGTCAAATGAAGTTCAACACAGATAAATATGAGGTATTATATTTTGGTATGAGGAATAGGGAGGTCACTTATTACTTGGAGGGTGCGAGTCTAGGTGGGATATAGAAACAACGGGAGCTCGGAGTACAAATACACCAATCGGCAAAAGATGCGACACAAGTTAGCAAGACCATAAAAAAACAAACCAAGCGCTAGGGTTTATTTGTAGAGGTATAGGATTGAAAAGTAGGGAAGTTATGCTAAACCTGTATCGAACCTTGGTTAGACCACACTTGGAGTACTGTGTACAGTTCTGGTCGCCATGTTATAACCAGGATATAGAGGCACTGGAGAGGATGCAAAGAAGATTTACACGGATGCTATCAGAAATACAGGAAAGGATGAACCGGCTGTGTCTCTTTTTTTTTCTCTTGGAAAAAGAAGGCTGAGGGGTGCCCTAATAGAGGTCTTTAAAATTATGAAAGGTTTTGATCGAGTGGATAGAGAGAGAATGTTTTCACTAGTGGGGAAGAGCATAACTAGAGGCCATCAATATAAGACACCAAGCAATCCAATAGGGAATTCAGAAGGACCTTCTTTACCCAGAGTGGTGAAAATGTGGTACTCGCTCCCACAGGGAATGCTTGAAGCGAATAGTATAGATGCATTTAAGGGGAGGCTGGACAAGCATATGAGGGAGAAGGGAATAGAGGGTTATGCTGATAGATTTAGATGAGGAAAGATGGGAAGAGGCTCGAGTGGAGCATAAACGCCGACATGGACTGGTTGTGCCGAATAGCCTGTTTCTGTTTCATATATCCTATGTCATCCTATTTATCAAGAATTCTTAAGGTAAACTTTTAAAGCAGTGGCCAGCTGAAATGGAGCTGATGTGTTAGTGTATTCGCACTAGAAACATGATATTGTACTTTATTTCAGTCGAGCCATCTGTAGAGAGTTATTACCTTCCGCAGTAAACTGGGAACCTTTAGGTTTCTGCACGTTGAAGGCTAATAGGGCTCATTATAATTTATCGGAAATGGGCTTTTATCACCTCATCAATGCAGACTGCAGGTTTATATTATTTACCTAATTCTGTGTGGGTTTATTAATGTTCATGGAAGCATTCCTGCTGGGATTGTGCCAGGGTAGTTTTTTAAAGCTATTTTTTATTGACATTTGCAAGTCTGAAGTAAATTTTGTGTGGCACCATGTACATATGCCTTTAATTACAAACAGTTATGTAAGACAAATTTCATATTGTGGGTCATTGAAATCTTTGGTTCCTCTGTTTCTAAATATATATTTCTTGTGGTTTCCTTTATTAATTAAATCTTTAGATTATCCATGTGGTTGATGTGCTGAAGAGAAAATTTCTGCAGTAAATATTACTTGCATCTGTTCAGGTCTTGTTGAAATCTTAAGATTGTGTTTACTCACATTTAATAGTGTTAAACACTGCAGCTACTTACAAGTGAAAATGAAAAGATATAATTCTAAAAATGTATGTGCGTTCTGAAGTTTAAATAAAATACTTGCAGAAGAATAAGATTAATTTGGTAAGACTTGTATTTCCCCCCCTCATATATTTTTCCTTTTAGTCTCCTGAGTTGTTCTACCTGAGATAATGAGTAGACATATTCTTCAACTTGGCCAGTCTTTCTTTGTTGGTAGAGGTGCTAAAGTGTGCATGAAAGATCAAACTTTGCCATTGGTCACTCCTGTGCTTGACTGGGACAAAATGTGATGTTCTGGAATAAAGGCAAATGGAAATATCTGTAGAGACTGGGATTCAAACTCTTGGTATTTCTCAGTAGCAAATGTGTTGGTAATTGTACTGTAATTGACAATTCATCCCAAATTAAATGGGAAGTGTATCAAGTTAATATCATTACCAACGTTGGTCTTAAGTGAAGCACCAGGCTATTTTGACATCTGCTTAAGTATGGGATGCTTAGCTTCTTAAAGGATGTCAAGGGATAAATTTAACTCATTGAAATCTTGTGTTGTACAGTTGATAGGAAATTGGGAAGTATAAAGTACAGAATTTGATGATTTCATAGTGGTGCTGATGTGAAACTATTTTGGTTAGATGTCATGCATCATAAAGTCTAACATCGAGTGTGCATGTGTCACACTTGCTTCATTGGCTCAAATAGCAATTTAAAAAGAGATGTTGAATGCTATTAATTGAACAATGCTGATTGCCTGAAATGTTAGTGATTTCAATTTATTCAGCATTTTATACAGTTTAAATAAACATTATGAGCTAATGGTATTGTTTGTAGCAAGCTCATTTTTGCATTGCTAAGGGAGCCTAATATTTGCACTTGGTCATAGAAAGGAATGTTTGACTACTTTGACTCTTGGGGGTCAAGTCTTAAAAATTGCAATTCTCGGCATTTAGTTTGCTCCAGTTCTAGTCAGTCAGAACAGTTTCATTTTGGAACAGATTTTTTTTTTCAAAAGGGGGCGTGTCCGGCCACTTAGGCCTGTTTTCAAAGTTTAGGCAGTGAAAACTTACTTCAAACTAACTTAGAATAGAGTAAGTCTAGATTTTTGCACGCTCAGAAAAACCTTGCCTACACTTTAGAAATCAGGCGTACGGAATGAGGGGGCGGTGAGGTGGGAGAGGAAGGGAAGTAATTAAATTTTACAAGCATTCAACAGCCTTACTTATACAAATAAAGAGCCATCCTGAATAAAAAATGATAAACAAAGCAAATACAAAATATTGAATATTCCTACCTGTGTGAAGCAGCAGCAACCTTTGAGCTGCGGTGCTTCAGGCAGGCCTTCCATGTAGGAGACAGGGGCGGCGGCAGTGACTCGACAGCAGCCCAACGACAACGGCAGCAAGCAGCCTTCGAGCTGCGGTGCTTCAGGCTGGCCTTCCTTCCATGTCGGAAGCCGAAAACACAGCAAGCAGCCTTCGAGCTGCGGTGCTTCAGGCTGGCCTTCCTTCCATGTCGGAAGCCGAAAACACAGCAAGCAGCCTTCGAGTTGCGAGGGAAGCTGAGGCCATTCGGTCATGGGATTGGGGCGGCGGCAGTGGCTGACAGCGGCCAAAGACACAGCAAGCAGCCTTCGAGCTGTGAGGGAGGCTGAGGCCATTCGGCCAGGGACAGGGAGAGGCAGCCAGATAGCCAGTTTGAAACTTAAATTTGTAATTGCAGAATGGGTGCTGCATTGTCAACACCACGGATTATGCAATGGTTTGCCAGAAATTCACTGCATAGGAGAGAATTGATTCGAGCTCACCGCACCAGGAATGTCATAGCCCGCAGACTGATGGGCAGGAGACCTTACCCACGTCGGCAATATCGAGCCAGGCGCTCGTACCTGGACATGAGCGAGGCTGATTATGTCAAAAGGCTGCGTTTCCGCAGAGAAGTTGTCGTTGAGATCTGTGATATGCTGAGAGCAGATTTGCAGTCCCGAAGCAGAACGCCAACTGCCTTGTATGTTGAAGTGAAGGTAACAGCTGCACTTGTCTTCTATGCCTCGGGATCATTTCAGGCTACAACTGGAGATGTGTGTGCCATCTCTCAACGTGCAATACATGCCTGCGTTTACCAGGTCACGGCTGCACTTTATGCGTGGAGGAATGACTTCATCAATTTCCCAATGACCGCACAAGCGATCCATGAGAGGGCTGTGGGCTTCTTCAGGATTGCCGGCTTCCCAAAGGTACAGGGCTGCATTGATTGTACCCACATAGCCTTGCGAGCACCTGTGGAGGATTCCGAGCAGTACAGGAATAGAAAAGGTTTCCACTCTCATCAATGTGCAGCTCGTGTGTGACGACAAGCAGCGCATCATGTCAGTCGATGCGAGATACCCTGGCAGCACCAATGATGCGTTCATCCTACGCGACAGCGTTATATCTGACATATTTGAGTAGCAGCCAGAAGGGCAGAGCTGGCTACTGGGAGACAAAGGGCACGGCATGACCACCTGGCTCATGACGCCCCTCCGCGTGACACGGACGGAAGCTGACCGTCAATACAACATGGCGCACATTGCGACGCGCAGCATCATTGAGAGAACCATTGGCATATTGAAACAGCGTTTCCGATGCCTGGACCATTCCGGAGGCCACTTGCAATACTCTCCTCAGATTGTCGGTCACTTCACTGTTGTGTGCTGCATGCTTCATAACTTAGCCAACATGAGGCAGCAGGAGCTTGTAGTGGAACCAGAAGACCTACGTGAGGGTCCAGTGCATGATGATGGTATTATGGAAGAGCAGGATGAGGATGATAACAACGATCAGGAAAGCATGCAAGTGCCTGATGCTGAAGCACGAGGTCGGAGGAGGGCGGTTCATCATGCTCCTTTAATGATTGCTCAAGCCCTGCGCCAGCAGCTCATCCGTGAACGCTTCAACTACTTGATGCCTGAGGGCTCTGCGACCACTGTTGCGCATGGACATGTTTATTCTTTGGAGTTGTTCCTACGTTGTGTTGTGTTGTGTTAATGGAAGATGAATCAGTTTTAATGAAAAAATATTTTATTGAAAAGTTAATGTCACTGTAATAAAATATTTGTTGTATCAAACTTCACTTTTTAATGACTCTTGAAGATCGCTTAAAAACTTGTAATGTACCAAAACAATTTCAATGTGAAAAATCTTACACTCTTAAGATCACTTAAACTTCAAGATCACTTTTAGGTGCAAAATTAAATAAGTTACAAAAAGTGAGAGCATTTACATTATAAGATCACTTAAAAACCCTAAGATCACTTATGTTGTAAAGTTACAAAACTTACAAAACAATTTCAATTTGAAAAACGCTACTACAGCTACATCAAGAACAAGAACAAAAGCAGCAAAGAAAGGCTGCAACCATCTCTCATCCACATCTCAGTGAATGTTCACTTCTTCATGGGGGTGTTATTTGATTGGTGTGGCTGTGTGCCCTTATTGCAGCAGCTACCTCCATGAGGGCCTGTGCCGTCACTTGCATGCCCTCCCTGATGGCCTGTGCCGTCACTTGCATGCCCTTCCTGATGGCCTGTGCCGTCACTTGCATGCCCTCCCTGACGGCCTGTACCTTCGATTGCACTCCCTCTCTGACGGCCTGTGCTGTTGATTGCACTCCCTCGGACATTCCCTCCCTAAGTTCCTGTGTCATTACTGCTATTTCTCCCGTCAGGACCGTCACCTCTTCACCCACTGCACTGATGCTACCGATGAGTGATCGGGTAAGCTCATTGATCTCCATACCCAATGCCACAACCTGAGCCGCATCTGTTGCACGCTGCATCTCAGGAGAGCATGTCTCCAATCTCCTTCTCCTCTGCCTGAGGCACTACTACACTTGGAGGCGCGGGCTGGGACTGTGGACCGCTCCATGTTCCAGACGGCAGTACTCGAGAGAGAGAGGCGCGGGCTGAGATGGTGGGGTGTCGGTGTTCCAGACGACAGCACTCTAGTGCGAGTCGTGGGCTGAGATGGTGGGTGAATGGGTGTAAACTGCTCCATTATATCACCAGCGCCACTGGGACCCGCAACGTCTGAATCAAAACCATGCAAGGTGGAACCAGAACCTATGCAAGGGGTAAAAACTCTGATGCCCCTTAATGGGGGCTCATAAACATTAGTTTGGTAGCTCTCCCCTGTAGACATTTCAATCATCGTCGCCATCATCCAGTCTGGATCGTCCGCATCTGGTTATACTGGCTCTTCTTCTTTATCTTCAGGATCCTCAGGGTTGGCAGCAGCAGCAGCATCATCATCATCATGTTCTGCAAAATACATCAGAACAGTCAAATGTTGAACAGCAAGGGAGGGGGCTGGATGGGTGGCATGAGTATTCTCACACATAGCAGGCCAGGCAGCAGGTTGATTTGAAGGGCCACGATGCATTTTCAGGACTTACCCTCTTCCTCGCGTGTGGGCCCATCTTGTGCTGTACTAATTGCTTTTCTCCATGTACGGCTCATCATAGCAACCCTCTGTTCCAAGGGTGTCAGTGGATGCAGATTGTGTGTGCTTCCTCCTGTTCGAGTTGCTTCCCTTTTGTTGTGGGCCAATTTCTTCTCCAAAGAGTAAAATATAACTTTTTACAGAGTGCGTCTTTCTGCAGGGTGGGACATACAGATCATCACGTTACGTTTACATTAAAAAATGAAAATATTACTTACACTAACTACTTGACCAAGGCCGTGCCATTTCTTTTTACACTGGCTTCCAGATCTCATGGTATGCACCACTGCGCAGTAATCTTCTGCAACTTGGTTCCAACGTTTCTTCATTTCTTTAGATGGCACTTTTATGCGACCTCTGTTGCTGGTATCTAGCTCCTGCCATCTCTGCTCAATGACGTTGACTAATATCTCCACTTCCTCATGCAAGAAATTCTTTGTTCTTGGTGGACGTTGTTCCATTGCTGTATTGAATTGACACTCTTATTTTTCAAAACACTCAGTCCTTAATTTGCATGCACCTATGCAGCATCTGTTCTGGAAGTTTAGCAGTGAAAAGCAGCACTCACTGATTTCAGCAAGTGGTTTATTCAACAGTGCTGCTAAAAGCACTCCTTCAGACACCAAAAAATCACCAAAATTCAATCCCAAGCCTTTCCAGAGGTCCACGAGACAAATCAGCACTTTTCTTTAAGTTCCTTTAAAAATGGGCAAGTGCCAATGTTTCTAGGCTACTGCGCGCGCGCTCCAACGCGCAGGGCTGCCGACACGGACGTTCCCTCATTTGACTTAGCCCCGTCCCCCTCCACTTGCAGAATCGGCGCGCCTCTGTGGCTCTGCCCCCCTGTTGCTGTCTGCGCGCCGCGCCGAGCTCCCAGAAACCAGCAAGGAGCTCGAGAATTACGAGGTAGATTTTTGTCGTGCTTTTAGGCGCGAAAGGCGCAGCCCGAAACTTGATCCCAAGGTTTCAGATATCTCGACCAGACCAGACCACTGTGTCAGACCCAGTGAATGGCAAATGACCACTTGTTCAAGATGTTGGGCACTGAAGACACAACTGGTGGGAAAAACCAGCCTGGTGTCGTGCTATGTAAATGACTAGTTCAGCAAGAATAACAAATCCATGGGAAGCAAGTGGAAAGAAAATATAATGAACTGAGAAAAAGCTTTTGGGATAGAGGAGGGAAGAATAAACAAACAACGAAAGTACTTAAACAATGGCCTGGAATTTGCAGTCAGCGGTGAAGCAAATGTGTTCGCTGCTGCCCCGAAGTAAGCTTCGCACAAAGTTCTTACAATCTCTTTTTCGAGATTTTGGGGTTTTTGATGCGTAATTCAAATCAACATATTACAGTGGGAAGCCCATAGGCGAGCTGCAGTGATGTCAACAAGCTGACCAAACAGCCAATCAAAACGCAGAATTTTCACTGACCGCAAACAAGGAAATAAGTAAACTCCTTTTATTCTAACTTGTTCAGAATGTTTTTAAAGTTTCTTAAATTAAAATTTTTTATTAAAATGGATAAATTTGACATTTCACAAAATTAAAATTAGTATTTCAGGGCTATAATCTTTTTTAGCAGTTAATAAATATGCTGTTAAAACCCCAGTTACACAATCCTTTTAGGTCTAACTTTTAGTGGGGAATTTAACAGCGTAATTACTTTGGAAGAGCCGAAGGGCTAGATTTTCAGCTTTGGCGAAAACGGAGGCGAGGCGGGAAATTTACTGCCCGATTAACGTTTGCGCTTTGTGGAGCAACTTTCATCATTTGGGCCTTGCGCGGGGCAAAGGGAGACATTGTACTAGTTTTCTGGCGCAAAAACGGGATCTTCGCCAACTTTAGTGCGAGGCCGGGAGCGTTATGAGAGAGGATTTGGAAGGGGAAAAAAAAATTCACAAAAACTTTCAAAAAAACAATGCCAACACCCTTACCACACACATCGCTACAAAAATATAAAAAAATAACTTTAACTTGCCTTTTTTACAGTTTATCCAATTCGCCGCCGCCGGCGAGGCTGGACCGTTGTGTTTTCCCTGGCGGTTATCGTGGGGTGCGTTTTGTGGCGTACAGGTCGGGTGATTGAAGAAACCTGCCGGTGTCACAATGCGAGCCGTTGCATACCCGGCGCAGCTCTCCCCAGTGGTGCCTCTAAGCGCCCCTGCAAAAACCGGCCCAAGGATCGCGCCCGGACACAAAATAGATGACCGCTTCATTTTTCGCCATGGAGCGTCAAAACCCAGTGAAAACCTGATCGCAAACGACCCAAAAATCCAGCCCGACGTTTTTGTCAGTTTCCCTGATTTGCATGATTTCGCTGATTGCCGGCTCTGAGGCCGGGGGGAAGGGGGCACAGCGCAGCCTGTTGAACAGCAGTGAAGAGAGACCGCAACTTCAGAATTTGCGCATGAGGCTGCACGTGCACTAAATCCTGAAGCTGAGATCAGTTTCAGAGGCAAAATGACGATCAACGCTGGCAGTTCGCCGTCATCAGGACCACAAATTTCGGGCTAATAGCTTTTTCTTTTTGGGGAGGTAGCTCGTAGCTATTTGTCTTCTGGAGAGACATTATGTGTTAATTTTTTTTTTTAAATTAGCTTCATTCTTTGTAGGACTGAGTGCAAACAAAGCTTGCCAATGCGTAATGGCTGACAAGGGTGGTTTAGGAGCAAGCTATTTTGGAAATCATGTGTGAAAAGGTAACAAAACCAGCAGTTTCTAACTGAAAGCTAAGATTGATTGAAAATCTGTTGTTACGCCTGATGTGAAAGATTTGATCTGGGATGCCAAAATCCTGCATGGAGAGGTGCAAGTGCTGCCTCATTTTCATTATTCTACAGTTGCCTTGTTTCAACTTTTTGTTTTCAGGTCAGAACTTGATGGGGCAGATGTGCCCATGTTAGAATAATCAAAGCCTCCATCCAGAATCCTGAGAGATTTCCTCGGGTTTATTTTTGTGACAGTTTGAAGTAAACATAGAAAATAGGTGCAGGAGTAGGCCATTCGGCCCTTCGAGCCTGCACCGCCATTCAATAAGATGGCTGATCATTCCCTCAGTACCCCTTTCCTGCTTTCTCTCCATACCCCTTGATCCCTTTAGCTGCAAGGGCCATATCTAACTCCCTATTGAATATATCCCAATGAACTGGCATCAACAACTCTCTGCGGCAGGGAATTCCACAGGTTAACAACTCTCTGAATGAAGAAGCTTCTCCTCATCTCAGTCTTAAATGGCCTACCCCTTATCCTAAGACTATGTCCCCTGGTTCTGGACTTTCCCAACATCGGGAACATTCTTCCCGCATCTAACCTGTCCAGTCCCGTCAGAATCTTATATGTTTCTATGAGAACCCCTCTGATCCTTCTAAACTCCAGTGAATAAAGGTCCAGTTGATCCAGTCTCTCCTCATATGATAGTCCAGCCATCTCTGGAATCAGTCTGGCGAACCTTCGCTGCACTCACTCAATAGCAAGAACGTCCTCCCTCAGATTAGGAGACCAAAACTGAACACAATATTCCAGGTGAGGCCTCACTAAGGCCCTGTACAACTGCAGTAAGATCTCCCTGCTCCTATACTCAAATCCCCTAGCTATGACGGCCAACATACCATTTACCACCTTTATCGCCTGCTGTATCTGTGTGCCCACTTTCAGTGACTGATGAACCATGACACCCAGGTCTCGTTGCACCTCCTCTTTTCCTAATCTGTGAGTTGAACACTTTGTTGATTATTCTGATGCATTTCTTTTTCTTAAGTGTAATTAAAAATTGTGTGAATAAATTTGATTACTAATTTCCACCTGGAATGTTGTGGTGTGTGACAATATAGTGTTTTGAACCTTTCAGAGGGGCCAAAAGCACATGATGTGCAGCCTATGCAATTTCTGGTAGTAAATAACTTGTTAGTAGGTTCATTGTTGATCTTGTGACATGCTATTCTCATTTATCGTATGTATAGGGTATACATTTTGGATCAAAGGAAACACTGGTCTGCCTGTGAAAACTGCATGTGTAACCTGCCTATGAAAACTGGACTTTGTGTGAATTAGGAGAGAGGCCAAATTGTAGCATTGACCTACTCTGAAGATCTGATTGTAGTTTTCTATTTGGTTTCATTGAGTTACAGATTTAAATTCGCTTACTCAAAAATGCAGCTTTTCGCAACAAAAATAATTGTTAGGTTATGCAGATTCAATTTAAAGTGCACATCCTTGATTATGTTCCTTGGGGTTAGTTTTCATTTGATGTCGTTTGAAGATTTCTTTCTAACAAATAACTTAGCGTGGAATATGTGTTTTTTTTAAATAGTCTTCTCATCAATCTAGAAATGGATCAAATGCACTATCAATGCTTAGGAAACAGATACAGTTCTTGGAGTTATTTTCTCTTAACTTCACTGGAGTGTAAACACTTAACTTTTATCAGGGTGTCAGTGAAAGTAGTTAGTATTGATTCATTCAAATGAAAATTAGATAGATTTAATTCAAAAAAATATTTTGGGAAACAGTGTATGAGTAATTTGAGACATGACATGTGGTAAGTGTAGCATGCTCGAAGGACATGTACCTCTGGACCTGTAGTTCCCAAGCTCTTCACTACTGGAGTTTTCCTCGTGTCCTGTTTGGGTCTATTGTCGATTAATCGATGGGGATTGATTGCTATGATTAATCAACACTCCATTATCATATCATGTGACTACCAGGATGGTAGAAGGCAAACGAGATGGTATTTTTTTTTTGTCCAGTAATTCCTATACAGGTAGAGCGTCCGAAATCCGGAAACCTTGGGACCGAGGCCATTCCGGGTTTCGGAACGTCTTTCCGGAAATGCCCGAGCCGATTCCGGGCGCCTGCGCTGTGCGTGTCCAGTTTTCGGATGGCTGTTTTGTCGTGCCATTTGCAGAGTTTCGCCGGTATCTTGTGCTGAAGGCTTTAGGCAGACCGCTGGTGTGCAAGGTTAGGTGTGCCGCGGTAACCGTGCTTTGGAGTTTTGGTACGCCCGTGTTCTAGCCGAGGGAAGACGCCCGGGAGGGGCCTGCTTTGCAGACCCAGGAGCAGTGGTGCCTGTGGGTGTGAAGACCTATTTAGATAGGTTAAGCGAATGGGCTAAGGTTTAGCAGATGGAATGCAATGTCGGAAAATGTGAGGTCATCCACCTTGGGGGGGAAAAAAACAGTAAAAGAGAATATTATTTGAATGGGGAGAAATTACAACATGCTACGGTGCAGAGGGATCTGGGGGTGAATCCCAAAAAGTTAGTTTGCAGGTGTAGCAGGTAATCAGGAAGGCAAATGGAATGTTGGCTTTCATTGCGAGAGGGATGGAGTACAAAAGCAGGGAGGTCCTGCTGCAACTGTACAGGGTATTGGTGAGGCCGCACCTGGAGTACTGCGGCAGTTTTGGTCACCTTACTTAAGGAAGGATATACTAGCTTTGGAGGGGGTACAGAGACGATTCACTAGGCTGATTCCGGAGATGAGAGGGTTACCTTATGATGATAGATTGAGCAGACTGGGTCTTTACTCATTGGAGTTCAGAAGGATGAGGGGGGTGATCTTATAGAAACATTTCAAATAATGAAAGGGATAGACAAGATAGAGGCAGAGAGGTTGTTTCCACTGGTCGGGGAGACTAGAACTCGGGGGCACAGCCTTAAAATACGGGGGAGCCAATTTAAAACCGAGTTGAGAAGGAATTTCTTCTCCCAGAGGATTGTGAATCTGTGGAATTCTCTGCCCAAGGAAGCAGTTGAGGCTAGCTCATTGAATGTATTCAAATCACAGATAGATAGATTTTTAACCAATAAGGGAATTAAGGGTTATGGGGAGCAGGCGGGTAAGTGGAGCTGAGTCCACGGCCAGATCAGCCATGATCTTGTTGAATGGCGGAGCAGGCTCGAGGGGCTAGATGGCCTACTCCTGTTCCTAATTCTTATGTTTTTATGACCTGCCAGAAGAGGTGGGTTTGTTTTTTGATTGTTGAGTGTTTTGTGAGTTTTTGTTTTTTGGAATTTCCCCGGGGCCTGGCTTGCGGCGGTAATCGATTTGGTAGGGTATCTGGATTTTGGAGCATTTTCCGGATTCCGGACAGATCGGCCCGGTGTCCGGATTCCAGAACATTCCGAATTTTAGAACTACGGATTTCAGACGTTCAACCTGTACTCCGATTAAGGTTAACATCTTCTGGGCAATTAATCAAATTCAAGCTAATCAATGGCTAGACGTTGTACAATTGAAGTACATCATTTGGAGTTACCGTCTCTTTCAAAGTTAGATCCTTTTGTTTTACAGGGATATTTGCATTTTATATGTCGATATATATAATTTTATATCCTCTTCATTTATGTAATTTTATCCCGGTCTGACTGATTTTGCGAATGTGTCGAATAGTTTGAGCGTGGCTCACATTTCTAGCACTTTCATTCTAAACCTTGCCGACAGATAATTTATTTAGAGCACTGTACTTACTATTTACTTTTTGCTGCAATCCTGACCAATGACTTGCTTGAGGGCTACTCTTACACGCATGCCATTAAACAACTCCATGTTTCTTTCAAAAACAATAGTCGATCTCCTGTTATATTGCTCTGGGATAGTCCAGGAGCTGTAGCGCAACATGGTTTCTGATGTTTATCCTGCAGCCTAAACACATTGGCCCAGAAGTTGCAGTCAGCAGCGAAGCAACTGCGCTTGCCACTGGCCTCGAAGAAAGCTGTCCACAAAGAGCTGGCAAATTTCAGCTCTCCTGATCTTTGTTTGAATCTGGCACCAAATCAAGTGAATTTCCAGCATCAGCAACAGTGCTGTCATCAAGCAGGCTGAGCAGCCAATCACATTGAAGAATTCTCACAGACAGCAAACCAGGGAGTAAAATGCACAGATTCTAATTTACTTTTTATAAATTTACCACAGAGCGAAATAAAGATTGGGACATATACATAAGATTAAGGTAGAAGCTGAAATATCATAAACAAACTTTAAAAATATATATTATTTTAAAAACCATGTAATTCTTAAAAATGATAATGGAAAAAATTGACTTTCCACAAATATAAAACTAATTTTTAAGGGCCAGAACGGTTGTTCAACAGTCAATACACAAGTAAAAATCCAGTTACATCTCTTTCAACAAGGCATAACTTTTTGGCGGCAAGGGGGGGCGTTTAACAGCGATATTCCAGTGTAATAGGGGAAGTTTTCGTCCTTCACTGTAATTTGAATTGATCGGCAGCTGTGGGGAGTTCCACAGCGCAACCTGTAGCGGAGTAGTGAATGACTGACTGCAACTTCAGGATTTCCGCATTTATCTGCGCATGCGCTAAATCCTGAAATTGCTGTCCGTTTCAGAAGGGTAATGATGGCGAATGCTGACAGTTTTGCTGTCGTTAGCACCACAAAATCTGCGATAATCGTGGTTGTAGGAACTTTACTCAAGCAATACATGATTAGACTGACTTCAGGTAAAAATGTTATATTTTCAGCAGAGCCAAGCCTGATCCTGCTCTCGCCTAACATTCATACATGTGGAATTTTCAGCTGATGTCGATGATTAGCAATATGGAGCAGGATACTTGTCTAATTAAAATGAATTGATAGGGTCGATAGAGATAAACTTTTTGCACTGATGGAGTCGAGGACAAGGAGGCACAACCTTAAAATCAGAGTCAGGCCATTCAGGAAACAAGCTCTGAAACACTTTCTTCACACAAAGGGTCGTAGAAGTGTGGAGAACTCTCCTACAAAAAGAAGTAGCTGCTAGCTGAATTAATGGTCTGCAAATTCCGACCATGTCTGGTTCATACAAAGTGTGCACGGACCGGGGCAAGGCCTCGCAAAAGCCAGTTTTTGGGACACAATGCGCATGCGCCGAAAACCGGCTTTTCCGATCTGTCAAGATTTGTCTTGACAGATCCTCCGCATCCTCGGGAGAAGGACATTCGCGCAGGAGAGATTGGGCTATTTGCCCAAATCGTGCCCAGCGAATGGCCTTCAAACTTTTACGCCTGGTAAAAACAGGCACGTAGTTTACTTTTACCAGCGTAACACTTTTAAAACACAAGCAAATTAAATTTAAACACTCATTTTTATATTTAAAACCTTGGCTAGACTTTCGGCATCTTTCTGCCCGATTACCACCCATATTACCACCTGTTTTTCTTTTTTTCCCCCAATACCACCCATTTTTCGTTTCCAGAGGAAACTTGCGCCCACTTACCGCCCAGCAAAGCAGCTTTACAGACGGCTTAAGGTCGAGGTCCAACAAAAAACCCACGACCTAAAGAATAGATGGTGGGTGGAGAAAGCACAGGAGATTCAGCAGCTGGCCGACAGCCATGATGTGCGAGGATTCTTCACCACAGTCAAGGTCACCTAAGGCCCAACCACCCATGGTCCCACCCCACTGCTGGCCAAGAACGGGAAGACACTCATCAAGAACACCGAGGCAGTCAGGACCTGCTGGAAGGTGGACTTCGAAGATCTCCTTAATCGAGACTCTGCCTTTGACTCGAGTGTCCTCGACTCCATCCCGCAGCATGCTACCCGCCACCATCTCAGCAAAACCCCAGCCCTGCACAAGACAGAAAAGGCCATCCGCCAGCTCAAGAACAAGGCAACAGGAGAGGATGGAATTCCTCACTGAGGCACTAAAGTATGGCAGAGAAGCACTATTAGTACGAATGCATGACCTCATCTCTCTCATCAGGAAAGAGGAGAGCCTGCCAGGAGATCTCAGAGATGCAGTAATCGTGACCATCTTTAAAAAATGGGACAAGTCCGACTGCGGCAACTGCAGAGGAATCGCCCTATTACCAGCCACTGGGAAAGTCGTCGCTAGAATCCTCCTCAACCGTCTTCTCCCTGTGGCTGAGGAGCTTCTCCTGGACACTCAGTGCGAATTTCGCCCACTACGGGGTACAATGGACATGATCTATACAGCGCGACAACTGTAATAGAAATGCAAGGAACAGCACCAACCTTTGTACACTGCTTTCTTTGAACTTACAAAGGCCTTTGACACTGTCAACCGCGAGAGACTGTCAACCTCCGTTTCAGCTGCCCCCAAAAGTTTGTCACGATCTTCCGCCTGCTCCACGACGACATGCAAGCCGTGATCCTGACCAATGGATCCATCACAGAACCAATCCACGTACGGACCGGGGTCAAGCAAAGCTGCGCCATTGCTCCAACCCTCTTCTTGATCTTCCTCACTGCAATGCTCCACCTCATACTCAACAAACTCCCCGCTGGAGTGGAACTCAACTACAGAACCAGTAGGAACCTGTTCAACCTTCATCGTCTCCAGGTCAGGTCCAAGACCGTCCCAACCTCTGTCGTCGAGCTACAGTACGCGGACGCGCTTGCATCGGCGCACATTCAGAGCCTGAACTCCAAGTCCTGGTCAACATCTTCACTGAGGCGTACGAAAGCATGGGCCTTACACTAAACATCCGTAAAACAAAGGTCCTCTATCAACCTGACCCCGCCACACAGCACTGCCCCCAGTCATCAAGATCCGCGGCGCGGCCCTGGACAACGTGGATCACTTTCCATACCTCGGGAGTCTATTATCAGCAAGGGCAGACATCGACGACGAGGCTCAACACCGCCTCCAGTGAGCCAGTGCAGCTTGAAGAAGAGAGTGTTAGAAGATCAAGCCCTTAAATTTGGCACCAAGCTCATGGTTTACAAGGCTGTAGTGATACCCGCCCTCCTGTATGGCTCAGAGACGTGGACCATATACTGTAGACACCTCAAATCGCTGGAGAAATACCACCAACAGTATCTCCAAGATCTTGCAAATCCCCATGGAGGACAGACACACCAGTGTTGGCGTCCTCGATCAGGTCAACATCCCCAGCATCGAAGCACTGATCACGCTCGACCAGCTCGGTTGGGCAGGCCACATTGTTCGCATGCCTGACACAAGACTCCCAAAGCAGGCATTCTACTCTGAACTCCTACACAGAAAGCGAGCCCAAGATAGACAGAGGAAACGTTTCAAGGACACCCTCAAAGCCTCCTTGATAAAATGCAACAACCCCACTGACACCAGGGAGTCCCTGGCCAAAGTCGGCCCAAGTGGAGGAAGAGGATCTGGGAGGGTGCTGAGCACCACGAGTCTCATCGCCGAGAGCACACAAAAAGCAAGCGCAGGCAGCGGAAGGAGCGTGCGGCAAACCAGTCCCATCCACCCTTTCCTTCAGCGACTGTCTGTCTCACCTGTGACAGAGACTGTAATTCCCGTATTGGACTGCTCAATCACAAGAACTCACTTTGAGTGGAAGCACGTCTTCCTCAATTTTGAGGGACTGCCTGTGATGATGATATACCGCCGGTGGTAATTTCGGCAGCCTATTACCGCCGGCGGTAAATGGAACCGCCGGCCCATCATTTGCAGTCGATTTTCCATGCACTTCTTTGTATACCGCCCATAATATTGCCCGGCGCTAATTTCGGCATTTCGCCGAAATACCGCCCAAATTACCGCCGCCATTTTCTACCGCCCTGAAAAAGGTCCACATGACTGACCCTAACCCAGGGGTATGGATGCCATTTTGAAATCGGATGTATTTGAAGAAAAAGGCTGCTTTTACTTGTAGGTAGCATTTAAATCATTTTTGAATGTATTTTAAAGGTGTTTCAAATCGATATTTATAATTTGTGGGTATTGTAGAGTATCTGCTTTAATTTTATGATTGTTGAAGGAAAATTGAATAAGTTTTGACAGTTTAGAGGACTTTTGAAGAATTGGGGCCTGCAATTTCTCAGCCAGTACTACTAACTAATTACATGCTGCAGGATACAGCTGGAAGAAGGTTTATTGAAGAGCATTATGTGCCCAATCAAAGAGGTGGCTGACTGCTGAGGAAGTGGAGACCTTACACCCACGCATTTACAGGTATAAGCGATCATACCCGGACATGTCTGATAAAGGGTTCCTTCGAAGGCTGCACTTTCGAAAGGAGGTCATCAATGAGATATGCCAGCTAATTAAGGGAGACCTGCAGCTTACTAGCACCATCAGGACCACACTGCCCATTGAGGTTAAGGTGACTGCAGCACTTTCATTCTATGCATCGGGCTCCTTTCAGGCATCAGCTGGCGACATTTGCTGCATCTCTCAGCAAGCCAAACATTGCTGCATTCGGCAGGTGACAGCGCTTTACGCACGTAGGTTTGACTTTATAAACTTCCCAATGACCAGGGAGGCACAGAGTGAGAGGGCTCTGGGTTTCTCGAGAATAGCAAACTTGCCTAAGGTCCAGGGTGCAATAGACTGTACGCACATCACCCTGCAAGCACCTTTAGAGGATGCAGAGGTGTTTCGGAACCGAAAGGGATTCCACTTCCTGAACGTGCAGCTCGTTGTCGACCACAATCAAATAATCATGGCAGTAAATTCCAATTTTCCAGGGAGCATTCATGATGTGCACATTTTGCGTGAGAGTACTGTCTCCGACCTCTAAGAGTCAGCCACAAGGTCAGTGCTGGACACTTGGTGACAAAGGATACGGCCTTGCCACCTGGCTCTTGACGCCTTTCCCCCCCCCCAATTAGCCGCAGACAGATGCTGAGCATTGCTACAATAACGCCCACATTGCCACACGCAATATCGTCAAAGACAATCGGAGTGCTGAAGCAGCGCTTCAGATGCCTGGACCACTCTGGAGGCAACCTACAATACCACCCAGAGCAGGTCGCGGAGTTCATTGTGGTGTGTTGCATGTTGCGCAACTTGGCAATCAGAAGGGGACAGGAAATGCCACGGGACTGCAGGACCACCTCAGGACATAATGGACGAGGCAGTTAGAGAAGCGGAAGGGGAGAACAAGAAGGAGTCTGGCGATGAAACCATAATACCACCCACCTCTACACTGCAGGAGAAACCCCGTGGTAGTTACGCAGCAGCAAAACTGTTACATCAGCAGCTCATAAATGAACGCTTTGCTTGAAAGGTTAAGAGTTCAGTTAAAACCTTAAAATGTCCATTGTTTGCAACCCTTGTCTTGATTGTTGACCCCTCATTTAGTAAAAGTGAATGAGACACTGCACAAAAATTTTAAGTTCAATAAAATGTTACACATTTTGAAAAAACTTTTTTGGGAAGTAAATTAATAAATCTTTTAAAAGTAAATTTTGAATTTTTTTCAATTTACAAGTTTGAAAAAAGTAAACACTACACTTTTTAAACATTAAACTCCCAACACCTCAAACAGTAAACAATTTTTCATAACAAAAAAAACCCACAACGCCCGCCCCACTCCCCCCCAAAAAACAGCAAACATTTTTTCATTAAAAAAAATATCCACAACGCCCCCCCTCAAACAATAAACAAAATAGTCATCAATTTTTTCAGTAAAAAGCAACCACAATGGTTGCCCCCCCCACCCACAAACAGTAAACAAAATAGTAATTATTTTTGCATTTTCCAAAAAAACAACTCCCCCTCCCCCCCCCCCCCCCCCTCAACCTGCCAACAAATCTACCTGTGCCGATCGCCTTTCTTTCCCCCCCCCCCCCCAAACCTCACCCCCAAATGTTTTTGGGATTTACCCCTGCCCCTGTCCAAGTTGCGACCAGTGCGTTGTGCAGGAGTGTGCCCCAAGCGCAGCTGCAGTAGGGGGGTGTGACGGTGGTAGCGCCATGTGTGGGGAATATGGAGAAGGTGTAGGGTTTGACGACCCATCTTCGAAGTCAGAAGTATCTCCGTGCTCCTGACTCCCATGTGCTCTCTGCAATGGTGGCACGACATCTTGGGGTTCAGTGTTGTCCACCAAAAGTGTCGGCTGCCACAAGGCATCCACCGATTCGCTGCATCACCACAATTGGCTCCAATTGGTGCGCTGATTGCGCTGCGGTATTTCTGGTGGGTGCACCTATTGCCGGGAGGAGCTCTCGACCTATGTCGAGGAACTGAAGTATATACTTATTAGGCGGGAACTTGTGTTGGGGAAATTGATGGGATTGAAGGCCGATAAATCCCCGGGGCCTGATAGTCTGCATTCCAGAGTATTTCAGGAAGTGGCCATAGAAATAGTGGATGCATTGGTGATCATTTTCCAACAATCTATCGACTCGGGATCAGTTCCGATGGACTGGAGGGTAGCTAATGTAACACCTCTTTTTAAAAAGGGAGGGAGAGAGAAAACGGGTAATTTTTGACCGGTTAGCCTGATATCAGTAGTGGGGAAAATGTTGGAATCAATTATTAAAGATGAAATAGCAGTACATTTGGAAAGCAGTGACAGGATCGGTCCAAGTCAGCATGGATTTATGAAGGGGAAATCATGCTTGACAAATCTTCTGGAATTTTTTGAGAATGTAACTAGTAGAGTGGACAAGGGAGAACCAGTGGATGTGGTGTAATTGGACTTTCAAAAGGCTTTTGACAAGGTCCCACACAAGAGATTGGTGTGCAAAATTAAATCACATGATATTGGGGGTAATATACTGACGGATAGAGAGAACTGGTTGGCAGACAGGAAGCAGAGAGTTGGGATAAACTGGTCCTATTCAGAATGGCAGGCAGAGACTCGTGGAGTGCCACAGGGCTCAGTGCTGGGACCCCAGCTCTTTACAATATACATCAATGATTTAGATGAAGGAATTGAGTGTAATATCTCCAAGTTTGCAGATGACACTAAACTGGGTGGCGGTGTGAGCTGTGAGGGGGACACTAGGAGGCTGCAGGGTGACTTGGACAGATTTGGTGAGTGGGCAAATGCATGGCAGATGCAGTATAATGTGGATGAATGTGAGGTTATCCACTTTGGGGGCAAAAATGTGAAGACAGAATATTCTCTGAATGGCTGCAGATTAGGAAAAGGGGAGGTGCAACGAGACCTGGGTGTCATGGTTCATCAGTCATTGAAAGTTGGCATACAGGTACAGCAGGTGGTGAAGAAGGCAAATGGTATGTTGGCCTTCATAGCGAGGGAATTTGAGTATAGGAACAGGGAGGTCTTACTGCAGTTGTACAGGGCTTTGGTGAGGTCTCACCTGGAATATTGTGTTCAGATTTGGTCTCCTAATTTGAGGAAGGACGTTCTTGCTATTGAAAGAGTGCATTGAAGGTTCACCAGACTGATTCCCAGGATGGCAGAACTGACATGAGAGACTGGATCAACTAGGCCTTTATACATTGGAGTTTAGAAGGATGAGAGGGGATCTCATAGAAACATATAAGGTTCTGACAGGACGGGACTGGTTAGATGCGGATAGAATGTTCCCGATGTTGGGAAGTCCAGAACCAGGGGACACAGTCTTAGGATAAGGGGCAGGCCATTTAGGACTGAGATGAGGAGAAACCTCTTCACTCAGAGAGTTGTTAACCAGTGGAATTCCCTGCCGCAGAGAGTTGTTGATGCCAGTTCATTGGATATATTCAAGAGAGAGTTAAATATGGCCCTTACGGCTAAGGGGGTCAAGGGGTATGGAGAGAAAGCAGGAAAGGGGTAATGAGGGAATGATCAGCCATGATATTGAATGGTGGTGCAGACTCGAAGGGCCGAATGGCCCGACTCCTGCACCTATTTTCGATGTTTCTCTGTCGACGCTCTCCCTAGACAGAGTGAAAAATGGATTCGGCTGAGGAAGAAGTGGTCACAGGCATGAAGGACCCTTCAGTAGCCATCCCCCCCCTTCTTCCACTTCCTGGGGTGGGTCGGACAGCCTCTTGATTTGCTCCTCATCATCCTCCTCCTACTTTACTGTGTTGTCTCTGCTGATAAGTACGACTGGGTGCGCATGATCAGCTAGAAAACAAAACAGAAGAGGTAAGCAGAAGGGGGAGGGAGGGAGGGAGGGTCAGGGTGACATTTTAACGCTTGTATTGCGCAGACATATGAAGAGGCGCAACATTACTGCATTATGTATCACTACATGCAAAGAACATGAACAAACTTTACAGAGACTGCAAGGCATTATAATATTTCATGATAATACCTACATTACATTATGCATGGCCCGGGAATCATGCTTTACTTACGTGGCGCCAACATCGGATCTGTACCCTCATGAGTGACCGAGTGATCATGCGCCACTGTGAGGGCTGCGGCCCGCTCCTCCAGGTCCGTGAGCTCTTCAAGTTCTGCAGGACCTCCTCCCGTGCGCCTATGCCCGCCTCTGTTAAAAGCGATTTTATTTTCTGAAAAGATGGCAATAGCATGGTATAAGATAATTGCCCAGGTATTCATACCCACTCCCAATGTCTTTCAACACTGTCTCATTAATGCACTGTTAGCATGCAAGTGATTAAACACGCAGATCGACATCCACAGTTACCCACCCCCAATGTCTTTCAACACTGTCCCATTAATGCACTGTTAGCATGCAAATGATGGATGATGAACCCATCTTATTAATTACAGGAAAACAATATCATAACACTGTTGATAGTAATAATGTGCAACTCCTTAAATTCACAGTATGGCAGTTTTACAGTTTAAGTAATAAATCAGTGCACGATTAAAGTTATTACTTACACTCATGGCCGAAACAATGTCGTTCCAGCGCTTACGGCACTGGATTGGCCCCCGATGGACCTCAGCAATCTAGGACACTGCCTCGGCAATCTCTGCCCATATTCTTTGGTAGAGGGGGGCGGTTGGGCTTGCCACGACCACCCCAGGTCAATTGGTCCCAACGTGCCTCCACTTAGTGGACCAAGGCAGCTTGGGCATCTACCGTGAACCTCTTCGCCCTCTTCCTCCCTCCTTCCTTTGCCTCGGCTTCGACCTCGACCCCGACCATTAATTGTTCTTGCATTTTTTGATGGTTGTTTATATTTATAATATTTTTTTTAAGCTAATTAAGTCTTCAAGATATGCAAATTCTCTCTCGCTCTCTCTCTCTGTTGCTCTCTCTCTTTCTCTCTCTATTCTAAACAGGCTGCTGCATGATTTCTCCTCTCCCTCTCTCTCTTTACCCTTCACTTCCTCAACTGCGCATGCGTGGGCTGACCCCTGACCCCACAAAACGCGGGGGGGGGGTGGGGGGGGGAAACTGCATGCGCAAAAGAAAAAAAACCCGCACGTGCGCAGTGCGGCCATTGCACCTGAAGCCGGCCTTGCACGAGGAATGATATCGCCCGCTGCCGCACACGACCGCCACCGCCGGGAAGAAAACAGGCAAAACTAGCGGCTTTTGATCTTTGATAACTCTAACTTCATACCGCCCGATTACCACCGAGATACAGGCGGTTGCGACAGCAAATGGAAAGTCCAGCCCCTTGTCTATTAAGGTAAGTTTATTTTGAATGTTAAAAAAAATCCAAAAAATATATATAAAACATTTAATTACATTTAATTTTAAATAGGAGGTGTTTTAGTGTTTGTTGGAGTAAAAAGAATACTTCTCTTCCTCAAGATGGACTCCCTGTTATAAGGAATCGATACCTGCCCTCTCTCGCATAGCGACCACGGAATCACTCAGACTAACCTTGGTTCCAACGGTTTTTATTCAAGCATGCTCGGGAAGGTTCCGATGAACACTTCTCCGATCAGAGGTTTTACAATTACAATTGTACAGTTTTTCGAGGTGTGCGACCCTCCTTCAAAACCACCGATTGGCCTACTGTTCAGACTGGCTCTGAGTGCTTCTCCCCCACCTGTCCATCTCCCATGGTGTCAACTTTGCCTCAGTTTCTCATGACGTGTTGATTAACTTTGTTTTCCAGGGTGGTGCCTTCTTATCCCTCTCCCAAGAATTCTCGTCAAAACTACCAGTCAATACCATCCTGTTCCCATGCTGCTTTAATCTATGTTCCCAAACATTTGTGTCCTTGTTCTCTACTGAATATGTAAGCTTCCATGAGTCTATACTAAGCTTAATCCAACGGATGGTTCATTAACCATCAGGCATTGCTGCTTCCCTCTTTTTAACCCAATGTAGGGCGAGTGTATAAGCGTGCTTTACATACATAATCTGTCAATATTACAATCCCTACCATAAGACAGAGGAACTCCTGATCCCTCAGAACCTCCTAATACTGATGAGCCCTTTTAATCTGGACCATTTTACGTGTCAGATCAATTCACTACCTTCAGTATCTCCATTCGTGACCATCGGTCAGTCTCCATTCTTAATCCCTTTTGGGGGTTTTCTCATTGATAGTAATGGCAGCTCGTACAAACGGAGTTCCCATATTTATCAATGAGAATACTTCATAGTGATTGGTGGTCTAGGCACACGTGACTCCAGCATGTACATGCATACGTATCTTGAAGTCATCTCCCCATATGCTGTGCAGCGCATCTCGGCCTCCGACCAGGATCCTACGTTCCTCCGGGACCACCAGGTACTTTCGTGTACCATCTACAAGATACACTGCAGTACCTCGCCATGGCTTCTTAAACAGCACCTCCCAAACTTGCCACCTCTACTACCTTGAAGGACAAGGGCAACAGGCGCATGGGAATACTAAGTTCACCTCCAAGTTACACACCATCCTGACTTGGAAATATATATCGCCATTCCTTCACCGTCACTGGGTCGGAATCCAGGTACTGTGGTACCTTCACCACACAGACTGCAGCAGCTCACCACCACCTTCTCATGCACAATTATTGATGGGCAATAAATGCTGGCTTTGTCAGCGTACCCACATCCCAGGAAAGAATTTAAAAAGAATTACATAGCATTTACAGCACAGGAAGAGGTCATTTGACCAAACAATCTATGCCAGTGGTTATACTGCACAGGAGCCTCCTCCATCCTATTTCATCTAAACCCATCAACATATCCTTCTATTCCTTTCTCCCTCATGTGTTTTATTTAGCTTCCCCTTAAATGCATATATGATAGCTGCCACAACTACTCCTTATGGTAGCGAGTTCAATATTCTAACCATTTCCCTGGGTAAAGAAGGTTCTCCTGAAATCCCTATTGAATTTATTCGTTACTATCTTATGTTTCTGGCCCCTAGTCTGGTATCCCCCGCAAGTGGAAACATCTCTATGTCTACCCTATCAATCCCTTTCATAATCTTGAAGATATGGTCGCACCTCAGTCTTCTCTCTCCTCGAGAAAAGATCCCAAACCTGATCAATTTTTCTTGAAAGGTGTAACCTCTCAGTTCTGAGATAATTCTAGTAAATCTTTTTTGCACCTTCTCCAGTGCATTTTTATGAGACCGAAATTGATGCCGCCGACATTCCTCCTCTCGTTGCGCCCAGTGCCAGTTTCGATTTGGTCTGGAGCAGGCGGGAGGGGAGAACCACCGGGAGCCACCCGCTGACGTCAGCGGACGGCCAAGTGGCGCAACTGACCTCCCGTCCGCCGAGATGCCAGATTGGTGCAGGCGGGAGTCGGTGCCAGAATGGGGGTGGACCGCTGCGAGGAGGCTGGTCTGTCTCCAACGGTGAGTATGAAGAGCTGAAAAAAAAGTTCGTAAACAATTTTTTAAAATTTTCTTTACAGTGACTTACCTTGATGGGGTCCCCTGAAGGTCTTCCGCTGTAATTTTTTTAATGCTTTTTAGTTGCAGCTCTTCAACCCTCCGTGGGCCCGACTCCATCCTTGGCGGCATTTGGGCGCCAAGCGCCTTTGCCACCGAGAATGAAAGCTCCCGCCCTTTGCCACTGGCCACCCTTTCAAGGACCATTTTGCCGAAAACCCTGCCCAAAGAACCGTCGGGTATCTTGGTGGCTATTGGCGGTCCTTTGGGAGGCCCTTGCCCTTCAACAATTTCAGCCCCTAGAATATAGAGACCAGAACTATTCACAGTACTCCAAGAGTGGTCTAACCAAGGTTCTATACAAGTTTAACATAACTTTTGAGCTTTTTTGCAACCTTATTAACCTGTGTTTTTTAGTGATTTGTGTATCAGTATCCCCAGATCCCTCTGCTCCTCTACCCCATTTAATCACTCATTTTCCAAGGAGTGTGTGGCCTCTTCACACTTCCTACCAAAATGTACCAACTCACACTATATTGACGTTCATTTGCTAATTACATCCTTATCTTGTATGTGCGATAGCTGAACCACTTGCAGTTACCATATCAGAAAATATTATGAAAATTCAATGTTGGCACAAAATTCCAGACACTGAACAAATGCTAGGCATCGAGGCAATGATGGTAAAAGCACAGCTAAGGTGGACTTGACTGCCTAATACTAGACTAACCAAGAAGGTATTCTGTGGTGAACTGAAGCTTGGTAAACGCTCCTGTGGTGGTCAGTTCAAAAGATATAAGGATTGTCTGCCTAACGACCAATCAAAAGAAATGTGGCACCTCAACTGACACATGGAAGCACGATGGTTGACTCTGGAACCATTGGTAGGTTGGGGAAATGATGCAGTAGCTGTTGGAGGAGTAAAGTAAGCTTCAGTAGCCAACAGATTTGGGTCCAGGATACATGCGGAGGAGCAGGTTCCAGCCCAAGATGCCAGTTTTAGTAAACTGTTTCTAACAGGGAAATAGATTTCTGTTGAAAAGTGGCCTGTGAAACACTGCTTATAACATTGAAGAAACAGACCTCCCTTTCCTGTTTTGTTCATGTCATGCTGATGTTTACTTGCTTTGATTTAAAAGCTTCAGATGAAGTCCAGTTGTGGCCTGATAACTAATTAAAAGGTCATAGATGGAATCTATGATTTTTTACTAAGTGTCTTTTAAAATCTCCCTTTTCTCTGATTCCATATCAGTAGAGACCATCTTTATAATGGAGTTCTATTAAGTTACTCCCTAATTTTTAAACTTTGCACTAAAATATTTCTACAACTTTCCAACTTGGTTTAAAAAAAACCTTTTAATTTCTTGCATTTGGCCTCCTGAAAGCCCTGATATTTGAGATTGGAAAATTGCTGAAGACTTGCTTAGTTTACTTTAGCCACAGGCACTGTCAGCGAGAAACTTCTAAATTGGCAGGGCACTGTTTTTTTTGGTCCTGAATGCTAATCTGGAAATATCAGTTGTTTTGAAATTCAGTACCACTCAACTAATGTTTTGTTCTCTGCTGGTACTGGATTTCAAAATGACTGATGACTTCAGGACTGAAAAAGTTGCTGATGCCTTAGATTCAGTGTTGTCACTTGCTGACAGAACCCATGGCTCACGTCAGTTCAGTTCTCTGATGACCTGACCCGAAATATCTGAGCAGTGCTATTGGGAGGGTATGAAAATGAATAGGTTGGAGAGAAAAAAAACTTTAGACTGGAATAACTAAAAGTGATTACAATTTTAAATGTATTCAGGCTGTAGTTTATGTAAGCCTCATTGATGCTTAGTAGATGAAAAAGACACAGATTAGCAATGGGGATGGGGAGATGAAGTGAAAAAACTGTTTTGATGACCTGAGCTACTTTACTTCAGCCTATACTGCTTCGGTTGAATAATAATTTTCCCAAAGTTTAGCAAGTGTGCAAGAGTTTGAATTTCAAATCAACTGTAAAATGCCACCCCTGTTTTGCTTACTCGGCCCTGTTTATTAGGAGAGTACTCCTCCATTAATATCTAATTGAAAACTAAAATAAAAAACAAGCAGGATCAGGGAATTCCTGGTCTTTTATGGGGTTTTTTTTCTCCTTAGCCCTGAGCCAATTCAGCACCTCCATTGATGGGGCTCAAAATTGTCCATGACTTGCTCCAATTGTTTGGGAGTAAGTTGATTTTTCTGGCGCAAGTTTAAAAAAATGCCACTTTCCCCAATCAACTTGCTCCAGAGTAATTCAGTTAGGTACGATTTTTTTTAGTTGAGTTTTCTTTTTCAAAAGGGGCTGTTCCCAGCCACTTACACTAGTTTTGGCCATTTATGCCACTTTGGCCAGTTAAAACTTACTCCAAATCGACTTAGGTCAGCGTATGTAGCCAGCTTTGAAAAACCTTGCGGGCAGTTAAGAAATCAGTACACATTAGTACATCGGCGGACATTCGGCCTGGGATAGGGGCGGGAAGGGAACCGGAGAGGACCTGAAACTAAACAAGCAAGCACCAAACAGTGCAAGGAAAAGCTCAAACAATTGAAATACTAATAGAAATCAAGTAAATCCTACCTTAATCTTTAAAATCGGCACAGGAAGGCAGCGGGCCAGACTATGCGTGAGGCCATTCGGCCTGGGATAGGGGAGGCAAGACGCGCACCGGGAATCCAGTCGGCCAGGGCTAGGGGTGGCTGCAAATGAACAGGGGGGTGTGGAAGCAGAGCGACCAAACGCGGCATCAATGGCGGGGGGGAGAGAGAGAGCGAGAGATGCTGGCATTGATATCAAGGGCAAGGGGGTGGGGGGGTGGCCATCAGACCCGTTTCCTTTTAATTGGCCAGGAACCTCGCAGGGCGGGCTTAACAAGCCCCATCAAGGAAAGATTCTTCACACCGTGCAGGTTAGAGCCAGGAGTGGGGTCACCACCTGCCACCAACCTCAGTCTCCCTGGACTCACCACGGCTGGCGAGATCCCGGCCTAAAGATGGCCTATCTCCAATACTGCCAGCTCTCTTTCTAATTTCTCAGTGCCCATGTAACTTCCTCAATCCATAAATGTATGCTTCATATTTTTAATGAAGGCATCTACCAGCCAAAGGTCCATGGGGCCGAAATTCAGGTCCGCCCGAAACGGGCGCACCTATTGCTTTTTAGCTGCCATTACCGCCGCAATTATGGCGGCCAATGGATCGGAATTCACCGATTTTATTTATTTTTTCTTTTAAAAAAAACTTGGAGCCCAGCAGTATTGGCCGGTGGGAATTCGCACTTTGCAGTGGTGTGGGTAGGGAGCTTGGGGCGGAGTTTGCACGGGGAAATTTAGCTTCTGCTGATTTGGCCTTAGCGAGCCAGCTGCTCCCTGGCCGCCTTAAAGGCCAGGGTTTGCAACTAGGCCCTGAGAAGGGAAGGCGTTGCAGTGAAGGCCATGGCTGCTGCACCTGTACCAAGGAGGGAAACCCGTTTTTCTGATGCAGAACTCGGGACACTGATGCAGGCTGTGGAAGGAAGGAGGCGAGTCCTGTACTCCGATGCAGGGAGACCTACTCGGGAGGTTTTTTACCAATGCCGAAAGAGAGATAGCTGTGGAGGTCTCGGGGACCTCCATTCATGATCAGACCGCTACCCAATACAGCAAATGGATGAATGACATCATTCGTCTGATGAAAATGAGTACCTGTTCCACCAACTGCTGACCTTCCATCTATGAGCCTCTCCTTCCTTCTTTCATTTCCCACCTTCACTGTATAGTCACTGAAGCATTTCATTGTTGAGGTCTATTATATATATGTGGGTGTTCTCGCAATGGAGGCTCCTGTTCATGGTCGCAGTTACAGCTGCATGTCAGGGACACACACTTGTACACTCATTTTTGATGCCTTATGACTGCTTCTCAGCAACCATTCCTAGTTTTGCGCATCACCGATTGGAGCAAAGGAGGACTGGTGGTGGCGCAGCTCAACTTCAGATCCTGATGCGTCTGGAGGAGAGGTTGGAGATGTTAGTGGGCAGACATGCTGCCTTCCCTGTGGCCAGCATGGCTAAGTGAAGGCCCTCCTTTAATGCTATCTCTCCCTGATAACGCCAGCGCCTACTGTGCCTTTCCTTCCGAAAGTGTGCAAGTTGCAGGTCCATGCGTCAATTCCCTACCTCCCCCTCGCGGCAGCCCTTGTGCCATTTGTGCTTGCTGATGAGAGGCCGAGTAAGAGCCAAGGCGAGAGTCCTAGCGAGTGGGAGGGCAATGCAGATGACAGTCTTGAAGGCAGTGGCAGCCGAGGCCAGGGAGAGGATGACCTCGACAGTGAGACGCGATGCCTGAAGGACAACCTTGAAGGTAGTGGTAGCTGAGGCCAGGGAGAGGATGAACTAGAGACTGAGAGGGGAGGCCTGGAGACAATGACAGGCATGGTGATCCTGAGACCCTGGATGACATTGGGGGCTGTAACCTGGATGGGAGCCTGAAGGCCACTTCATCTATTGGCGCCATCTCAGATGAGGCAGAGGAAGATGAGGCAGAGGAAGATGAGGACAAAGCTGTCAGCACTGCGTCACTGTTTCCTACAGTCTCCCATGCCAGCTCAGATACTGGGAGTACGCGTTCGGATCTATTAGATATAGCAGAGGAGTCTGCACTGTGGGTGTTGCAGCAGGGCCTAATGGGCTACAGCATGGTGATGGGCATAGGGAATCTCTGGTGCCCTCTCTCCGGGGGGGGGGGCGAGTGCGCACGGGAGTCCTGCTGAAGAGGACTCCGACAAGCCCATCGATGGGACTTATGAAAGAAGGGTGGAGGCTATGCATTCCCAGATGTTGGGGGCAGTGGCAAGAGTGCCGGACAGGCTGTCGGAAGTGGTCAGGAGCATGGAGGAGTCCACCTCTCGCATTGTCAACAGCTCTGTGCACACCATGGAGCCCATCATTACCAGTGTGCAGGCGATGATAAACTCCCAGATTGACCATGTGGATCCAGCTGTGATGCTGTGACTCGTTGATGTAGCAACTGCCATTACAGCAACTGCCATTACAGCATGCGCGCAAGTGAATGAGCGTATCAGTACTGCTTTGGAGAGGATGGCTGCGGCCCTGGAAACTCGGAATGCTCTTATGCACTCTAGGCAACAGGTCACAGCGTATTACTGCTGTCATTTCTGGTGGCTTTGAGACTGTTAGCTCTTATGCAGTCTCAACTGGATGCCACCCGACACCTCAGTGTTGCCTTCGCAGTTGGGTCCACCACAGGCCACGGGGGACCTTCCGGTGTGGCGCCGCAGCACCAACCTCAGCTCCCTCAGATTGGTGGAGGTGCGCTGCCCCCGTGGAGTGACGCAGGCTCCTCAGACCAGGATCCGGATGATGTGCTCTCTCAGGATCAGAACATTCCTGACCCCAGATTTGTCATTCCGTCATTGCCTCCAAGCATGGAGTCGCCTGAGCCAATTCCGACTGAACCCTCCAAGGAGGGTGCTGCCCAGTCTCCATAGAGCTGATCGATGATGTCCTCGAAAGGACATCTGTAGCTTCGACACAGGAAACACAGCAGTCTTCCCAGACCCATGAGGCAGCCACAGGGGAGACACTGCGACATAGTAGTAGGATAGGTTTGGCATAAATGGGGTTATAAGGAAATGCACAAGGGTGAGAGATGATGTTTGTTTTTTTGCACCTTTCTTTAGTATGCAATATATTTTTATTTTGTGTTCCTATATCTGGGCGGGTGTATGATTTGACGGGGGCCAATGATGTATGAAAGGACTCATTGGGATGGCCATGGAAATGCAAAGGTGAAGGCTGATATGGGCATTAACGCAGCGGAAACGCGCAGCGAAGAGATGGGTCTGCACTTCCCTTGCAGGGTTGGGATGGTGACGACGCCTCCTATGTGGCTGGTGACGTTCATTCTGGTCCTCCTCCTCCTGCTGCTGCGCCTCCTCCTGACGTGGTACTGCTGGATCGACCTCCAGCAGTTGGCCCCTCATGATTACCAGGTTGGGAAGCATGCAGCAGATGACTACGAATAAAGGGACCCGCTCAGGCAAGAAGTCTACCAGAGCGGTCCAGGCAACAGGACCTCTGCTTGAGGATCCCGATGCAGTGTTCATATATGCACCTGGTGCCGGAATGAGTGTCATAGTAACCATGTTCGGCAGCAGTCTTGGGGTTGCGAAGGGGAGACAGCAGGCAAGTGCACAGGGGATATCACTTGTCACCTAGCAGCCATCCACAATTCTGGCTGGGGCCCTAGAACACTGCACTGGTGTGGGATGAAGGCTTCATGGCTACTGCCTGGATACCAGGTATCAACTGCCATGATCTTGCGCTGGTGGTCGCACACCAGCTGGACATTTAGGGAGTGGAATCCCTTTCTGCAAAAACATCTCAGCATGGTTTTGTGGCGCCCTCAGTGCAACATGTGTGCAGTCGATGGTGCCTTGCACCTTGGGGAACCCCACAAACTGGTCTGCCGCACCACCTGCTTCTCCCTGGTCATTGGGAACGAAATGTATTGTAGTCTTCTCCTGTAGGGACCATCTGTGACTTGACGGATGGAGCGATGGGCAGAGAACTGAGATATGTTAGATATATCTGCAGTTGCAGACTGGAAAAAGCCAGTTGCGTAAAAGTTGAGTGCAATGGTCAATTTGGTTTGAACGCTTAGAGCGGAGATCGCAAGGCTCCCTGAGGATGTCCTTCCTGAATCGGAGCCTTCGCAGACATTGCTCATCAGTTAGCTCCATGAAGGAAAACTGATGGCGGTCGACCCTTGGACGGTAGGGCCGCCTTCCCCCAAGTCTCTGCTGGGCCCCTCCTATGGCAGCTGGTTGATTGCCTTCTCTCTCATCCTCTTGACGCTCCTCATCATCTGCAGGCTGCTGCTGGCAAGCATCTGCCTCATCACTGACTATCTGGTGCGGGGGGCCAGCATACCTCACCCTCCTACTCAAGCCAGCTCCTTCCTGGCCAAATTTTCTGCCTTGTGGTCGAAGGCCATCTCCAGGCTTTTCTCTATGTTGGGCAGTCATGTCTGTACAATTAACTATACACAGTTTAACGACCTGAGCAGATCGAAAGGGGGAGAGACAATGAGCAGAGAAAAGAGTTAGACTGACATCGGGCGAGAGGCAGAACGTAGCAATCCAGTAAAGAATTGGTGCAAAAAGTTGTCATGTGTTAATCCAAAATAAACTCCCATGGGATTTTATCTTAAATATTGTTTCCCAGGATAAATTCTATAAATATTTACGTTGGCATCGCCACATTCCAAGAGATGCAAATATTACTGACAAAATGTCAGCTAAAAATAAAAATTGTTTGTCAAACCAACCATATTTACTATTGCAGAGAAGCTAAGAGTGGAAATGTGATCTTTCTTTCCATCCTTTTTTTTCTCTCTCTGGTTCCCTTTTGTATTTATCGAAAGAAAACAATATTGATTTTCCAGGAACTAAGCAAAATCTCAACTAAATGCTACTAAATTATCTGACCATCTCCCTACCCCATGCTAACAGACCTTAGGAATCACCTGGTCACTTTAAACCCATATTCTTCAACACCCCCATGGGCTCAAATTTCCCCAGGAGTTGCCCTGCTTTTTTTTGGAGCAAGTAGCTTTTTTTTGGAGTAACTTAAAAATTGCAAATTTCCCCATTTAACTTGCTCCAGTGTAAGTCAGTTAGTTTGGTCTTTTTTTAGTTTAGTTTTTTTTCTCCAAAAGGGGGCGTTACCAGCTACTTATGCCTCTTTTGGCCATAGAAGCAAATTTGGCCAGCTAAAAGTTACTCCAAACTAACTTAGGCCAGTGTATGTGCCCACTTTTGTAGGCACAGAAAAACCTTACCTACATTTCAGAAATCAGCGTAGGTAGCCAGAGATTAGGGGAGGGGGGGGAAGGTGAATTGGAGATAAATCAGCAACTAAAAATAGAGCAGTCCTGCGATTAGCCCTTCGGCTAGGGCTAGGGGCGGCAGGCACGCATGACTGTAGGGGTGAGGGATGTTTTTTTTTACAGTTGTTCCTAAATGTGTGGTGATAATGGAACATGAATCAGTCTTAATGCAAAATATCTTTTGTTGGAAAGTTTACAATGCACCTCAACAACAACAGCAAAGAAAGGCTGCACCCATCCCTCTCCCACATCTCGGGGAAAGTGCACTTCCTCATATGGGGGGGGGGGGGGGGGGGTTGGGGGCCCGGCTTAGGTCTCATCGGTGTCTGGTGCGTGGATTGAAGTGGGAGTGGCATTTGAGTATCGGCCTTTGTGCCCTTATTGCAGCAGCTAGCTCCCTTGTGGCATCTGCCATTGTTTGCACAGCCTCTGAAATGCCTGCCCTCAGTTCCCGTCTCAGTGCTGATATTTCTCCCGACAGTGTCGCTACCTCATCACGCACCCCACTGACGGTCGCCACGAGTGATTTTGTAAGGACATTGGTCTCCTCACCCAATGACATAATCTGATGAAGGCTGCATTTCAGGAGAGACTGGTCGGCTTCTCCTTCCCCTCACCGTGGGTCTGCCTAGTGGCACCCCTCCAGTGCGAGGCACAGGCTGGGACATGTGTTCCAACATGCATTTCTCCACCGCCACTGGGACCCGCAACCTCGGAAGATGTGAAACCATGGAGCATCGCCGCGGAGCTCATGGAGGTTTCTGGCAGTGTGATGCCCTGTACTATGGACTAATCCATATCACGATCAGCATTCTCCCATGAACACATTTCCATGGACCCCCTCCTCCCCCCACCCACCTTGGCCTGGAGCACACGCATCTGGATCTTCTGGTGGATCTTGAGGATTGTCATCGTCTTCTGCAAAATACAGCAGAACAGTCAAATGGTTGGTAGCACAGGAGGGGGCAGGCTGGGTGGCATGAGTAGTCTCACGCGTAGCAGGCCAGTCAGCAGGTTGATTTGAAGGGTGACGATGGATTTTAATGACTCACCCTCACCCTCGCGTGTGGGTCCAGCTTCTGGAGAGCTGATTCTTTTTCTGCAGGTGCAACTCAGCAAGGCAACAACCCTCTGTTCCAGGGGTGATAGTTGGTGCAGATTTGGCGGCCCTCATCCTGTTCTAAGTCTTTACCTTTTGTTGTGGGCCAATTTCTTCTGCAAAGATGAAAATATAACTTCACACACATGGTGCGCTTCTGATGGGTGGGACATATACAGATGGTCACATTTACAATTGCAATTCTATTTAAAGATGAAGATATTACTTACACTCACTACTTGACCAACGTCCTGCCATTTCTTTTTGCATTGGCTTCCAGATCTTGCGGTATGCACCCCTGCGGAGTATTCTTCTGCAACTCGGTTCCAGCTTCTTCTCATTTCTTTGGTAGAACTTTTGTGGGACCACTCTGACTGATATCCAGCTCCAGCCATTTGTCCTCAATGACGGTGACTAGTTTCTCCACTTCCTCACGGAGCAAATTCTTTGTTCTTGTTGCACGCTCTTGCGTCATTGGTGTATTGGACTTACACTTAGCTTATCTTGAACAATTACAGTTCTCACCTTTCTTCCACCTATACAGCACTCCTTTAGCCACCCAAAAATCACTATTCACACCGTATCTTTATATATGGTCCATTGCCAATGCTGCTGAGGCACTGAGGGCACGCTGAAACGGACATGCGTCCCCCTGTCAGCACACGAGACGTTGGGCCCAAGCCCTGCCCTCCTGCCGGCTGCGCTGAGCAAGCGCGGCCAAAGCTCTGCCCCCCACAAGCTCTGCAGCGCCATGCCACGCGACCAGAACGATGAAGGAGCGGCCAAATTAATAGGTAAATTTTCGCCGCGTTTTTTGCCCCACAAAGTCGGCGTACCACGGCTAACTACGCCGCTCTAGGCGACTGGGGAAATTTGGGCCCCATACATTTGCTAAACAGCCATCCAGCGTGTCAAAGCATAATGCTCCCCACAGTGGTCCCAAATGTCACGATCCACATCCCAGTGCTGTCAGATCTCGGGAACAACTTGCTTGGTGCTGAGAAATGCCAATTGCCCACTAACCTATGCTTCTAAATCCTAAGGAGGTCATTTTAACTTCCAAATACGGGTTTGGGTCGGTGGGAGATTAAAATGTTAAAAACCTGAAACAGGAACCCAACCTACCTTGAACCCATTCACTTTTGACTTTAACTGGACAAGGGGCCAGTGACCAATCCCCTCTCAGGTGCTGGGTCAGTTGTTTAAACGTAATTTTATCAATTTTAACCCAAGTTGGCCAGGTTTCCTGGGTCTTGGGGAACACGGCAGGTAAAATGAGCCAAGAAAAGCTGGATCTATTGGGTCAATGCATTTATAGCACTGCTTGTGGGCCTTGAGGAGCAGGAATGTTTCCTTGCCGCACAACAAGCTAACCTGTAAACCACCCCATCTCCACAATGTCCTCCCTCCCCCCAACCCTCCTCTGCTCTCTCCCTGACCCCCTGCGATATTCGATCACCTCAGACCCGCCCAACCACACTCTACTCACCCACCATTATGATCTCTTCTCCCAACAACCTCTAAATCTACCTGCTCCTGGGCTAGATTTCCAGCCAGACAGGTGGAAAAAAACAAGCTGTTTTTAAAAAAGAAACACGCGTGCCATAGAGTGTTAACTTTGGGACTTCCGGGTTTCCTGACCATAACTCCTCCTCCCCCCATCCCCAGTTTCCTAAATCCAGTCCCAGTGAATATCAGGGCTGACATGTTCCCCTCCCCTTCCAAGCACTGGTAAATAACAGATACCTATCGTCAACCTGGTACATCTTGTGTTCGATCTTGCTGTGTATCCTGGACTTTTAAAAAAAATGTTAAAAGATCAAAATTATATAGGTAAAGGAACATTTCGGGCCAGATTTTATTAATGTCAACTTCATCCAGCAAATTGCAGCAAGGATGAGGTACCCCATGAATTGCGAATTGCCACAAGTTGCTAGCCAATATGCACCCCTCCGCCATTAGCTTTGCAGAAATGACTCCCTGTGATTTTCATTAAGTTGTTGCAATTGCATGTTAATTGGCCATTAAACTCGTCAGAGTAAGTTAAGAACATAAGAAAATGAGAAACATGAACAGGCATAGGCTGATCTTCTACCTTCATACAGTGTCGGTTGTAGCTCAGTTGGTAGCACTCTCCCCTGTTGATTTTGTATCTTGAGTGCCATGAATTTAAATTGATACATGAAGCTTTTTAATTTCACTGCTTTTATGAATAAAATCTAATATATTGCATTTTGATTTTTGTTGCCAAATACTACCATGGTCCTCAACGTTTTGAACCATAATGTAAAAAATATATTTTCAAGAAGGGTCTATTTATATCAAAATATTTACAGATTCCATGAGCTTTAAGTTTCAGAACACTGTAGGATAGTTCATAATTATTTTTAATACAGTACAAAATATATAGAGGGAGGATACTTTTAAAAATAAATAAACTGCTTTTAGAAGTCCTTTTGGGGAGAGCAGTTTTAGTGAAAAATAGTTACAGGTATTGCGAAAAGTGAAACGCTTGTAACCAATTTGTCATCCAGTGTCAACATTAAACACGCAGATCAATTATGAGCCAGCTAACAGCAGGTTAAAGCTCCTCTGTTGCCGGGGCACCCTCTACTGCTCCAATTTATTTCTACTTTCCACACCAGCCACCTTGGTATTTTGGAGTGTTATTGAATAAAGAAATAATATTTACCTTGTATAAATTTTGCTTGTTACAAACTCCCTTTATATTTGTAGTTATTGCTAATTCTACCTCACTATTAACATTTATGCAAATAGATTTAGTGGAGCTGCCTGCTTTATACCATCAACTTTAGATGGAGCAGCTTCAGGACTTTAGCATCCTGTATATTTTTTGTGCTTACAAATGGAATCTTTATGCATGTCATGCTTTTTGCATATGTAAAAAGCAAGTTAAATTAAACTGTTGTAAAATAGGAATGTTCCTTGAAGAAGGCACTTTCGAGTCTGTGTATGTCATGTGTACACCGTTTGTTTGTTTGCTGGTGGCATTATAGACCAGATAAGGCAAGTATGAATGCAAATATGTACTTCAACACTCGAAAATGTGATGAATGTGATGAAGTAAACCTGACTTTAAAGATATTGGGCCCAAGTTTCCACATGATTTGCGCCTGATTTTTAGGAGCAACTGGTGGAGAACGGACTATCTTAGAAATTGCAATTCTCCACATTTTTTTTTCTGCAGTTCTAGTCAGGTAGAACAGTTCTACTTTGGAACAGAATTTTTTCTTCAAAAGTGGGGGGCGTGTCCGGCCACTGACGCCTGATTTCAAAGTTTCCACAGTGAAAACGTACTCCAAACTAAGTTAGAATGGAGCAAGTGAAGATTTTTGTAGAACTGTAAAAACCTTTCCTACACATTAAAAAAATCAGGGGCAGGTTACAAATTAGGCGTCCAGAACGAGGTGGGGGGGGAGGGGGAAGGGAAGTCATTAAATTCTACAATAAATCCTTATTTATACTTCTACAAATATTATACAAATAAATCCAACCTGAATAAACATTTATAAGCAAAGAAAAGATTAAATAAACCATCTTCCTACCTGTGTGAAAGTGCTTCAGGAGAATGCTGCAGTCAGCCTGAGGCGCCCGTTCTTTCCTGCTGGGGGGGGGCGGGGAGAGGCGCCCGTTGTTCCCGCGGGGGAGGGGTAGGAGGCACCCGTTCTTTCCCGGGGGCGGGGGGGGCGCCCGTTCTTCCCGCGGGGGGAGGAGGAGGCGCCCGTTATTTCCCACGGGGGTGGGGGAGGAGACGCCCGTTCTTTCCCGCGGGGGGGTGGGAGGTGCCCGTTCTTCCCGCGGGGGGGGGGGGGGAGAGGAGAGGAGGCGCCCGTTCTTTCCTGCGGGGGGGGGGGAGGAGGCGCCCATTCTTCCTGCGGTTGGGGGGGGGGGGGGAGGGGAGGTGCCCGTTCTTCCCGTGGAGGATGGGAGGGGAAGGAGAGAGGACTCGCCCGTTCTTTCCCGTGGGGGGGGGGGGAGGAGGCGCCCATTCTTCCCATGGGGGGGAGACAGTGAGAAGGCTGCAAGTGCTGATGGCAATGTGCTTTTATTAAAAAAAATGTTCAAAAATTAAACAGCTACAAAGAATGACAAAAATGGCCGAGTACCAATGTTTTTTTCACACTGCGCGTGCGCGAACACTCCAACGCGCACGCGCAGCGTTGCCGGCAGGAAAAAACTAATTTAAATAGTACCCGCCCCCTCCCACTTACAAAATCGGCGGGAGTGTAGGCTCCGCGCCCCTGGGCGCCGCGCCAGGCAGACAAGGAGCTGTAGGGCGCTCCAGAATCGGGTTTTTTTTAGGCGCGAAAAGCGGGCGCCCAGCTCGGAGGGACGCCCGTTTTTTATCGTGTGGAAACTTGGGCCCTTTAAGTTGTTGTATCACTGTTCAAGAAATTTAAGTTATCACAGCAGGAGGTTTTTTTAAATAGTAACTAAAGCACTGCCGCAGCTGGCTTTAAGATAAAGTAGAAATAAACTTTTAATTTGTGTAGCAATGCCAATTCTTCCACCCTTATAGTTTTTCATTTGTGTACAGACAGATTTATGCCAAATATCTTAATGTATTGATTTTTCATCATGACTACAGTAATAATGTGATAGATGAACTTACTCCTGAATAGAAAAACCAGAGGGTGTAATTTACACTACATGGCAGGAAAAATCCATTTTATCTTTTTGTTGCGAAGCCAAAATAAATGATCAAAACATGAAGTCTCTGATGAACTTATTTCATTTTTGCATTCGGAATATGAATCTTGTTCGTCTTGCTAGCCAAATGCTGTATCTTTGCTCATTGTCTTTATGTGGCCAGTTATAATATTCTTTGAAGCAAATATCCACAGCAAAATATAACTGGACAATTTACTAAGTTTACAATTAACCCTTTGTATCTGTGTAGACAATTCATTTTAAATCAGCATTACAGGGAAATTGAAGGATAAATTACCTCAATGTACAGTAAGAGCATTGCTAATGGCAATCAATCACTGCAGAACTAAAAGTGCAGTCATGATGAAAATGAATTCTTTTATGTTAAAATAATATCCTGACTCCTGCTGTAGAATATAGAATGTTTATCCAGCAAGTCATACAGACCAGGAATATACCTGGTTTGATCTCCATTCTGTGTTGAGTTAGTTGGTTGCAGCAATAGTAATGGTGCCATAATTGGCCTCATCTGAAAAGGCTGCACATGAATGTTGCTCATTAATAGGATCAGGCTCAATTGTGATGGCTGCCATAGCCAAAACTCTTTGTTAATGTTCTTGCAAAAATAGTAACTATGTGGACAAAGTATCAAGGGGTGACCAACACCTGTGCCCTAGCAAGGAGACAACCTTTTGAGGTAAGTGGGAAACTGACAAAAGTAAATAAATTGTGTATCTCCTGGAACATGGGCCCCAAGTTTCCACACGATAAAACACGGGCGCTCCTCCGAGCTGGGCGCCCGTTTTTCGCGCTGAAAACGGCGCCGGAAAAAAAACCGCACGTTTCTGGAGCGCCCTGCAGCTCCATGTCTGCTTGGCGTGGCGCCCAGGGGGCGGAGCCTACCACTCGCGCCGATTTTGTAAGTGGGAGGGGGCGGGTACCATTTAAATTAGTTTTTTTCCTGCCGGCACGCGCAGTGTGAAGGAAACATTGGCACTCGGCCATTTTTGTAGTTCTTTGTAGCTGTTTAATTTTTGAACATTTTTTAATAAAAGCACATTGCCATCAGCACTGAGGCTTCTTGCAGCAGTGAGAAGGCTGCAGGAAGCCTCAGAAAGTTGAGGCAGTCGTTTCCCGACGGCCTCCGACCCCCCCCTGCCGTCGGGAAAGGCTGCTGAACTTGTGAGGCTTCCTGCAGCCTTCTCACTGTCTCCTTCTCCCCCCCCCGCCCGAAGTCTGGAACGGCTTCCTCCCCCCCTGCTGCGTTCGGTCGGTCGGTTGGGCCCGCACTCCCTCCCACCGTCGGGAACGGCTTCCTCCTCCCCCCCCCCCCCCCCCAGGCGGGAACGAACGGCTGCCTCAACTTGTGAGGCTTCCTGCAGCATTCTCCCTGGCTGAAGCACTTTCACACAGGTAGGAAGATGGTTTATTTAATCTTTTCTTTGCTTATAAATGTTTATTCAGGTTGGATTTATTTGTAGAAGTATAAATAAGGATTTATTATAGAATTTAATAACTTCCCTTTTCCCTCCCCTCCCCCCCCCCCCCCACCTCGTTCTGGAAGCCTAATTTGTAACCTGCGCCTGATTTTTTAATGTGTAGACAAGGTTTTTTCAGTTCTACAAAAATCTTCACTTGCTCCATTCTAAGTTAGTTTGGAGTACGTTTTCACTGTGGAAACTTTGAAATCAGGCGTCAGTGGCCGGACACGCCCCCTTTTGAAGAAAAAATTCTGTTCTAAAGTGAAACTGTTCTAACTGACTAGAACTGCAGAAAAAAAAATGTGGAGAATTGCGATTTCTAAGATAGTCCGTTCTCCACCAGTTGCTCCTAAAAAAAATCAGGCGCAAATCATGTGGAAACTTGGGCCCATAGATTCTCGAAGACAACCTATTTTTAAAAAATAACTAAGGGTCTAGCCTTAAAAATATGAAATCAACAGTGCTCGAGAAATGGTTTTCCAAACGTACACTGACAATCTCACCTCGGCCTCAGTTATTCTGCAGCTTGCTGTTCTCAGACCAGTATCTGGAGCGCAGCACACGGTTGGCAGAACAGTTTGATGGTGTGAACAGCAGGTCACAGCAAAATCAACAACAACAGCGAAGATTTTTGCAACATTCCTTATATTCTGGAATATGCCTAGTTGCTTTACAGGGCAAAGAAACAGCAGGAGGGAAATGGAACGACAAAGGGAAACCCTAAAGCACAGTTAAAGGAGGGGTGTTTTTAAGGAGTATTTTGAAAGTAAGGAAGGAAGTGACCAGGTTAAAGGATTTAGGAGGGAGTTACAGAAGGTAGGGTGTAGTAACAGTGGTAACAGATGGCAGAGGTGGAAACGGTGTGTGTATGTGTGGATGGAGGTTTGTAAAGTGAAACTAAACAAGACCACGCTGCTTCAAGGGACCGTTGGTGGTGACAACTGTGGGGGAGAGGTAGGGGCGATGGTTTGGAAGTGAAAGCAAAACAGTTTGGGTAATGGTTTGGCTATGAGGAAGGAAGCTTTGCTTGAGGTTGAGCAGTATGCCAAGCTGCTAATCTCCCTGATTTGGTTTGAGATGGTTGCCAGAGCCACTTTGGGCACTGCATGCACATGTTTGAATGCAAGCACAGAACAATCAGCGATTGTTAATTTTTAACATTGGGAGACAGAGGGTAGAAGTGTCCACTTTCTATTAACATCAAAAGTGTCAAAAAAATAAACCATTTTATGGAGGGTAGAAGCTGGTGTTGTACTGCACCCATTGTGAACTCAGACCATTGTGAGACAGCTCCTATAGGGGTCTCACACTGCCCAGCTTTAGTACACTCAGAAGCTCAAAAGAGACCTAACTCTCCAGCTATACTGTAGCTTTTCCATCGATGTGCACCCAAAAATACTTTCCAATTACATGAAAGTGCATTTCACTCTACATTTCGAATGACCAAATGGCCTACTCCTGCTCTGAATTCTTATGTTCCTGCACTCTCCCCATATCCCATGAGTCCTTAGTATCCAAAAATGTAGTTATCTCTGCCTAGAATATACTCAACAACTGAGCATCTACAGCTCTGAGGTAGAGAATTCCAAAGATTCATAACCCTTTGAATGATTGCATTTCTTCTCATCTCAGTCCTAAGTGGCTGACCCCTTACTCTGAGACTGTGACCCCTAGTTCTCGACTTCCCAGCCAGAGAAAACATCCTCCCAGCATCTATCCTCTCAAGCCCCTGAAGAATTTTATGTTTCAGTGAGGTTACCCCTCATTCTTCTTGACTCTAGGGAATATAGGTCTGGTCGACTCTATAGATCAGTGAGATATATATGTTCCAGCTAACCAAGGTGGGGAGGGACATCGAGTAGTGGAATGCAGATGAGGTGATTTGATTTTTTTTTTATATAACCTGGATCAGTGGTCAATAAACAATACTAGTATTTTTCATGCTTTGTAAAGTAGTATTTCTGTGCATTCATCACTTTACTTGATTTTCAATTTCTGAGATCATATGATTTTGCTTTCTGCACTGCTGCGATTAATGCCCAAAGAATAAGTTATCACAATTCGGTCTATAATAGCTTCAGTGTGATCACTCTCAGAGTGAAATAAGGTACCTTGTGTTTTGTAATGTGTGAAGCTTGAGATGTTGGTCCAGAAACACATTTTCCAAACTAGTGGGTAAATTGAGGGTCACTTGGATGAGATCATACTCCTACGGAAAAGAAAATAACATTGGAGAAGACAGCTTGTGTGTTTTGTACTCTGCTTTCTTTGTTAAATGTAAGGAGCAAGCTGATATCTGTGCTACAAATGCCTCTTGACTGAATAGTTTTAGCACATGTGCTAACAATTAATGGAAGTCCCAGCTCACTTTGAGCTTTGAACTGGCTACTGTATTTCTTACTTTTTTTCAATATTATTAAAATTGTAATGGAAAACAGTTCCCATGGTTATTATACCACAATTCTTGTTGAGTAGAATTGCTTATATTCATTTAAAAATTTTTTTTATTACTTTTTAAATGAAATTGATACTTAATTATCAGGACCACTTTTTTATGGTGACTGAATAAGTCAAGTTCTGCTTTTATTAGATTAGATTAGATTCCAGCAGTTATACTGGATTTTGTTCCTGGTTCTACTGGAGAGAGAAAGAGACTCTGAAACTAAATGATGCATAATTAAAAACAGCTTTTGAGCTGTTCCTAGCTAACCTGGTCCATACGAGACGTGTTTACCATTGTAACGGCCCGAAAATACTGGCAAAGAAACAATGTTGGGATAAATGGTGGCTTAGAACAGGTTAAAACATGTACAGTGCCCACAGAACATTGCAAACAAACCACAAGGACCAAGTAAATAGGATCAGCATTCTAATTTTCTTAAGCTGCACTTAGTCACCATACCCCATGGCATTGTAACAATACGAAAACATTGCCAAACAAACATGCCAAAGGCTACTGGTCACTAGGAACAGCTGCAAAATTTATATATTTATATACTTTTTGGTTGTGCTGTATTGGTCCTTAGAGTAACTGGTTAGGAAAAGAGAGATGAGACTGAAGCAGCCGACTGGGGAGCAGAGATCTGGACCTGCCAGCAGCAGCAAAATGGGAAACTCTGAACGTGATGCCTGATACATAGAAGTCTCATTGGAACAGGAGCAACAATGCAAGATTTCCTTATTGACCAAGCTTGCAGTAAATGCTGATTATTATTTATGCTTTACTGAGCAGAATCGATGCAATTGAAATTTACAGAAAAAAAATTAAAGACTTAAGGGCTAGAATTTCCAGCGCCAGATTACCAGCCAAATTACTGCTAAGATTCTCAAATTCCAGAAAAAAAAATGGACCTTACACCCCGATTCTCAACGGAAAATGGAATCGTCGGCCGATTGGGCGTTTTTTTTTTTAAATGGTCAATAATAACTAAAATTTACACCGAGGCTGAGGGTTGGGCCTAGGAGGAGAAAAACACAAGAAATATATTTTCAAAAAAACGTAAAATAAAAAAATCTGAAAAACATTCTCTGGACCCTTTTCACTTTAATCACTGCAAGAGAATTGTAAAATAATTAGTAAAAACCCATTTACTTACTTTTTTTTGCAGGGCTACTTACCTACCGCCCAGCTCCGCTGCTTCTCATGGGTGTTTTTTTTTCAACTTGCCTACGGGTCACCACTGAGCCAAAAATCGGGCGATGGCAATCTATGGATGGTGCACGCTAGCGATCCGCTTCCCAGCAGCACTTTTAAACCGCCGGCGGAACTGAGTTATGTAAATTTTTGCCGACTCGGTTCTCGCCCAAAAGGACCAATACTGCTGAGAAACCGGGCGGCGATGCAATGGAAATTCTAGCCCTAAATCTTGCATTCAATTTGTTGCAAGATTTCCGTGATTCTAGTGTCAAATTCAAAATTCTGGATGACCAATATGCCAGCAATTTTTCTGTGCACATGGGAAACCAGTCATCTTGCCCATGCTGTTTTTTTAATGGAATTCTGGAAGAAAATGTTTCAACTGATGGGTTCAACCTTGTTTTTGTAACTGCACTTGATGATTGCAGAATTGAAAACATAGCAGCTGGAATGTATTTTAACTTTAATTTACTCTCCAATTTAATGTATGCTTTTTTATTTTTTAGCTTGCATCAATAAGCAATCTTAACTATTCCTTAAAAGCATTTGATAAAGAAACTGATTTCTTAAGGAATTGTGTCTACGACTTTGCACTGCAATCATTAGAGCAGTGTTAATGAAAAAGGCACCTAAATGGAAATCAAGCCTTATTTTACAAAATATTAATTTGTAGAAAAATACATGGAACATGCAGGTGCATAATTCATAAAATATGCATAAAGAGTGTCAGTCACACAGGGTGGTCTTAAAATGGCAAATATTTTAGCGCCATAGAATATACTTTTTTTCCATCTTATGTAATAGCCAGTTGTGTGTTGAAGTGACATTAATGTAGTCTGGTAGAAAATACATATTTATATTTCTAGTTGATCAAGTACATTGGGAACCTGAAAAAAAATGAACATGATCTGTGTTCCTAAATTGGCCCGGGTTTTTAATCTGGTTTTTGCCTCTCCCAGGAGATCACATGGCTCCGGGTGGGGTGAAGTGTAGAATGTTTCAGTATAAGGGATGTCACAGTTGGGGTGGGTGCTCTTTGCCTTTCCGTCATTGTTCATAGGTTTATACGTAACCTTCAGGGCTGCTGACCAAGGGCTGTGTGGTTCTTTGTCGGCCAGCGTGGACACGATGGGCCGATATGGCCTCCTTCTGCGCTGTAAATTTTTATGTTTCCTGTAACTGCATCTCTGCTTGTCTCCAATTATTTCTGTCTTATTTTCTTTCTGTCCTCCTTTCTTTTCCTCCATCCCTCTCTCTCTCTCTCTTGCGTGTGTGCTATTTCTTTAGGCTATTCATTCTAATTTATATTATGGCCCGGAATTTGCGGTCAGCAACGAAGCGACGGGGCTCGCCGTTGACCTAGAAGATAGTTCCCCACGAAGATATAGCAATCTCTCTTGTGAACTTCAGCTCTTAGTTTGAATCTGGTGCCAAATAAAGCGAATCTCCAGTGTCCACCAACAGTGATGCCATCAAGCAGGCTAAGCAGCCAATCAAATTGAAGAATTCTCACAGCAAACCAGGAAGTAAAATGCATAGATTCTAACTTTTTATAAATTTACCAGAGCGCGAAATAAAGATTGGGACATACACATGGAATTATGGTAGAAGCTGAAATATCAAACAAACTTTAAAAAAAATTATATTAAAAGCCATGTAATTCTTATCATTAATGGAAATATTTGACATTGCACAAAAATAAAATTCGTTTTTCAGGGTTGTTCAGCAGTCAGTACGCCATTAAAAACGCAGTTACACCTCTTTCAACAAGGCATAACTTTTTTGTGGGATTTAACAGCGATATTCTAGCAGAAAGGGGAAATTTTTGTCAGGAACTGTGCTTTGAATTGATTGCCGGCTCTGGGGAGTTTACAGTGCAACCTGTGGCGAAGTAACTGACAACATTTATCTGCGCATGCGCTGACTCCAGAAGTTACTGTCACTTTCAGAGGAGTAATGACGGCGAACATCTGACAGTTTTGCCGTCATTGGTCCGGATTTTGCAATGGTAATGTATTTTAGTCAGTACCCCTAGAAGTTGGACATCATCTAATGATAAAATGCTGGTATCTTTCCAAAGTGGTTGCCAAATAACTGGAAAATATCTTGTTTGAAATGATTGTGAATTGATGTGAGAAACTAGCTATTGCAAGACCTTTATTTGTGTGTTAAAGGCATGAACTTTGCAGACTGGAGCTTTCTGTCAAATCTTGGATAACTTCCTATGTCTGGGTTTTTTCAAAGCAAAACCAGTTATCAGAAAATGCATCCACATCAACTTTCTGCAAGTTTCTATAAAAGTGAAGAAATGGGGATTCAGCTCCATAACTGAGAAACCAGCCAGTATTGGGATTTTGTAAATTGATCTTTTTTGGGAATGTCCTTGTCTAATCAGAAATAAAAACAACAAATGCTGGAAATGCTCAGGTCAAGCAGCATCTGTGGAGATAGCAACATAGTTAACGTTTCAGGTCAATGACCTTTCATCAATCAGTGTCCCTTGTCTAAATTAATGTGGTCTGCATTCTAAAATGTTGGGCTGCAGGAAAATACAACTTAGAGGATACATGGCAAATATCGTTGGGTTTCCCTACATAAGAACATAAGAAATAAGAGCTGGAGTAGGCCATACGGCCCCTCGAGCCTGCTCTGCCATTCAATAAAAGATCATGGCTGATCATCGACTTCAACTCCACTTTCCCGCCCGATCTCCATATCCTTTGATTTCCCCGAAAGTCCAAAAATCTGTCTATGTCCGCCTTGAATATATTCAACGACTCAGCATCCATAGCCCTCTGGGGCAGAGAATTCCAAAGATTCACAACCCTCTGAGTGAAGAAATTCCTCCTCATCTCGGTCTTAAATGGCCGACCATTTATCCCGAGACTTTACCCCCTAGTTTTAGACACTCCAGCCAGGGGAAACAACCTCTCAGCATCTTCCCTGTCAATCCCCTTCAGAATCTTGTATGTTTCAATGAGATCCTTGTTGGGATAAATGTTGTCTATACTGCACCTAATGGTTTAGCGGCTCCTTGATGTGTTCCTGTACCATATAGAACAGGAAGGTTTGATCCTATGCTGAGTTAGGATGTTTCTGCCAGGGCAATAATAGCCGGACAACAGTTAACCTTAACACCCCGAGGCGAGGGGGAGGGTGAAAAATCAGCTTGGGCTCCAACTACAGATCACTATCCAGTAACCCCTGCTGGACATAATTGCCATTGTGTGGGTGAGGCAGGATCAGGTTTGTCGGTAATGCGATCCACAGTTGAATAGCCTGGCAGCATTGATTATGCATGCATGTGAAGAATGTTGTATAGGTAAGGTACCTGTGTTGGCAGCACCGTGACACGGTTGTCCAACATGAGTCCTTCAGGAAGGCAACAGAGGGAAGAATATAAATTCATATAAATTAATACAGAAAATGCTGGAAATACTCAACAGGTCAGGCAGCATCTGTGGAGAAACACTCTGTTTCTCTCTTCACAGATGCTGCCTGACCTGTTGAGCATTTCCAGCATTTTCTGTTATTTCAGATTTCCAGCATCCATCCACAGTATTGTGCTTTTGTATAAATTAATACAGTTGAACATCTGCCATGTCTTTAACATTAAGTTACAGATTGATAGTACACAATGCGCAATAAGCTTGTATAAAATTTCTTGGCGTGTTAAATAGAATATACCACATTAGTAAGTGCCAGACTACTGTCCAATAAAACATAATTCCTCTTCGCTGCAGAGCAGTGTAGGTGGATAGTCATGTGCACTTCCAGCAAGGGGTTACTGGGTAAGTCAGTGATGGGAAACTCCCAAGTATTTTTTTTGTCCCTCCCTTGTTAGTCTGGGGCACTGAGTCCATTTGCACATCAATCAACCTTGCTGAGATTGGCTAACTGAGAATAGACTGAACTTGCACCTGAGACCTTTGTTCCTCAGCATCGTGTGCCGTTATACACTGAGCTATTCGAGGAGCTCTTTATTTTAAAATAAAATCTCCAATGAGACTGAAGTTAGTTTGATTTAATCTGTTTCTACTGGACTAAAACTATCAATCTTACTAACAGCAGAACTCATGCTGTATTGTGCTTCATTGTTTTCTGTGTATTGTAGAACATTATCTCTTAAATCAGAAAAGGCTATTTGGCCCATCAGTCTAGTGGATACATGCTGCTAGCAGCATACATATGGTGCCAGTGATTTTTCATATGCGTGTTTATTTTTTTTCAAATCTAATTTACAAAACTAGCTTTTTCAGACAACCTGACAATTACATTTTTGTTTTAGGTCATGACCTATGCAAGTGATGGTCATACTCTGAATTATGTAAATATTTGTGTGAAATACTCACTTTAACACAACTAATGCTCGGTGTATTTAGTGCTCTGTAAATATCTATTTCTAAACGATTGTGACTAAAGAATAAGGTGATTCAGGTAGTGGAGCATTTGAGACGTAAATTAAAAGAAAAATATCAAATGATAATGTACATTTTATTTACTCTGGCTTTAGCTCATATCCCACCAATTTATTGCCTAATTCCCTCTCCCTTTCACTTAGGCCAAAGTTCATCCTCAGTATCATTTTTAAGCATATGGAAGGGAAGACACACACACACATGCAGACGCTCACTATATCTTGCTTGATTAGTTGTCTTGCAGAGTCTTGAGACTAAAAAATATTATTCTGCCCAGTGAACCCCACAGCCTCAGATTATTGATTAATTTTATTTGAGGATATGTCGTCCAATAATGCATCTTCATTATTTTACATTTCAATAATAGGTTGTGTAAAATCATAGTAGATACCAAGCTGAAGTATGCATTACTCATTAAAATTTCCAACTGAGGTACAGCAGTTTCTCAGGGCTTAAACACAAATGGCTCTAAAATTGCGGCCTTTCCGGGTGCGTACGAGGTGCGCACGCACCCAAAGAGGCCTCGCAAATGTCGGTTCTTGGCGTGCAATGCACATGCGCCGAGAACCGGCTTTAGCGATCTGACAATTTGATAGATCGCACGTGTCCCCAGGAAAAGGACATTCGCTGGTGGAGATTTGGGCTATTTGCCTAACTCTTGCTCAGCGAGTATCTTTCAAACTCTTTCGCCTGGTAAAAGCAGGCATATATCCTACTTTTACCAATGTAAGAGTTTTAAAACACAGAAAAAATAAATGTTATTACTTATTTTTATATTAAAACCCTGTCCATGAAGGTAAGTTTATTTTTAACATTATTAAAACATTTTTTTAATTCAAAAAATTATATTCTTTTTAAACATTTAATTTATTGCAATTTCTATTAATTTTTAAAAAGTGAAGTGTTTATTTTATTTATGTTGGTGTTTTATTTGATTTTAGGGCTATTCTCATTGATAATAATGGGAGCTTGGAGCTCCCATTGCTATGAATGAAAATACTACATTGTGATTGGTGGTCCAGGCTCACATGATCCCAAGTTACGCATACGATCCTGGAAGACGCTGGACTGCGCAACTAGGCCTCGGAACGCAATTCTTCGTTCCTCCAGGACCACCGGGTATTTTCATTAAAAAAATTTCGGTCGGAGGCGTCCGCCTGCAGGAAGCCTCCGACCACAATTTTCGGGCCAAAACTTAAACGTATGGTAAGTAATAACTTTTTGTCTTGCAACACGTTAGATATTGACCAGGGAGGGAAAGAGAGAAAAAAGCAGGAGAAGGAAGTGTAAAAAAGGTTAAAGGCTTGGGTCTGAAGCGGCAGCCAAAATGCGCACGCAGATAGACACAGGTGAAAATACGAAAAAAAGAAATTAAAATTACATTGTAAATAATACAACAAGGAGTATACAATAGTAAAATCAGTACAATAAAGATTAATTATAATTAAACAAAATTAATATATATAATAATAAATTAAGTTTAAAGTTAGAAAATCAACAATTGAAGCAAATTAAATCGGTTTTTAGCTTTCTTTAAAATTAATTCCCTGTTCAGTGATTCAATTAATATGGAAGAACCAATCACTGGCCTCCATCCTTGTGATGTCATAATTTATTTACTTTTTATTTCTCATTTTGTCCCCTTGACAGGGCCTGTTAAGTAGGTTTCTTGGTTTTCATTATTCAAATAGTCTTAAGCCTGTGGTGATAGGATGTTTAAACTAAACATATTTCTTGTTGAGAACAGTTAGTCTTTCTAAGATTTGTGTTTAAAGAAAAGTTTTAATATCTAAAAACAAAAATGCTCACATTTTAACTATTAATTAGTTAGATTACAACTCAGTAAAAGAAAGAAAGACTTAGATTTATATAGTGTCTTTCATGATCACCAGAGGTCTCAAAGCACTTTACAACCAATTAAGTATTTTTGGAGTGGAGTCACTGTTGTACTGTGGGAAACGTGGCAGCCAATTTGCACACATCAAACCCCCACAAACAGCAATGTGATAATGACCAGATAAACTGTTTTTGTTATGATTGAGGGATAAATATTGGCCAGGATATCGGGGATAACTCCCATGCTCTTCTAAATAATGCCATGGGATCTTTTACATCCACCTGAGAGACGGGGTCTCAGTTTAATGTCTCATCTGAAAGACAGCATCTCCAACAGTGCAGCACTCACTCAGCATTGCACTGGAGTGTCCCTGGAGTCGGATTTAAACCCACAACCTTCTGACTCAGGCGAGTGTGCAACCCAGCTGTGAACCACAGCTAACAAACTTTTACACACTGGCATGCTGAGTACTTTTATCATCCTTGTCCTGCTCGACCCTTACCTGAACTTCAAACCCCACATTTAGTACATCACCAAGCTGACCCATTTTGTTCTCCAAAAACATGCCCCTCCCTCACCCCTACTAACAAAAATAACTTGCATTTATGTAGCACCTTTAATCCAGTAAAACATCCAAAGGCACTTCACAGGAGAGTAATCAAACAAAATTTGACACCAAGCCACATGAGAAGATATTAGGACAGAGGACCAAAAGCTTTGGTCTAAGAGGTAGGTTTTAAGAAGCATCTCAAAGAAGGTTAGAGAGGTGGACAGGTTTCGGAAGAGAATGCCAGAGCTTAGGGCCTCGGCAGCTGAAGGCATGGTCGCCAATGGTGGAGTGATTAAAAGTGGGGATGTGCAAGGTGCCAGAATTGGAGGAGCGCAGAGAACTCGGGGGATTGTAGGGCTGGAGGGATTTGAGAACAAGGACGAGAATTTTAAAATTGAGATATTGCCAGATGGGAGCCAATGTAGGTCAACAAGCACAGGGGTGATTGGTAAACGGGGCTTGGCACGAGTTAGGATATTAGCAGCAGAGCTTTGGAAAATGGGAGGCTGGCCAGGAGACCATTTGAATCGTCAAGTTTAGAGATAAGAAAGGCATGGATGAGGGTTTCAGTATCAGGTGAGCTGAGGCAGGGGCAAAGTCAGAAGATGTTTTGAGGTGAAGGTAGGTGATCTTGGTGATGGAGCGGCTATGTGGTGAGAAGCTCATCTTGGGGTCAAATACAACAGCAAGGTTGCACATCGTCTCGTTCAGCCTCAGGCAGTTGTCAGGGAGAGGGATGGAGATGGTGGCTCGGGAATGGAGTTTGTGACAGGACCAAAGATAATAGTTTTGGTCTTCGCAATATTTAGTTGGAGGAAATCTCTGCTCATCTAGTACTGGATGTCAAATACGCTGCGTGTCTCAGCGTACATGTGGAACCTGATGTGTTTTCCGATGATGTCGCCGAGGAATAGCATGTAGATGAGAAATGGGAGGGAACCAAGGATGGATCCTGGGGGATTTCAGAGGTAATGGTACGGGAGCGGGAAGAGAAGCCATTGCAGGTGATTATCTGGCTATGACAGGATAAATAAGAATTAAACCAGGCGAGTGCAGTCCCACCCAGCTGGATAATGGAGGAGAGGTGTTGGAGTGGTCAACTCTATCAAAAGCTGCAGACAAGTCAAGAAGGATGAGGAAGGATAGTTTACTACAGTCACAGTCACATAGGATAAGGTGTGACTTTGATCAGGGCAGTTTTAGGCAGGGTGGAAACCTGATTGGAGGGAATCAAACATGGAGTTGCGGGAAAGATGAGCACGGATTTGGGAGGCACTGCTGCTGAAACTCTTATCCTACATCTTTGTTATCTCCAGACTCTACTTTCCCAGCTATATAACAAAAAGCAAAAAACTGCAGATGCTGGAATTCTGAAACAAAAACAGAAAATGCTGGAAATATTCAGTGGCAAAAACAGACAGGCCAACAGTTCATGTCCACTTTTCCATCACTTTACACGATATGAATTAAACTTAATCCTGTATAATTCAGCAGCAGGTACAAAGCCTAACACTTTAATGCTTCACTGCCCTAAAGAGAAGGATTTTTTTTGTGAATTACTGTTTGCATCCAGGAAAGACTAGATGAAAGGTTGGTCCCACTGCACCGGCTAGTCTCTCTGTGGTTCTGTCTATTCTGTCATCTGTATAGAGTTTGGAGAACAAAAATAAATTGTGCCCCCCAAAAAATTATGAAGAATAAACAACAAAGCAAGTTTGTTTTCTTTAAAAAAAAACACCTATAATATAAATGTTGCTATAACATAGAAAAAGTATAGTAATACTCAGATCCTCGTTTAAGTTGCATATTAATCTCTATCGGTATCTGGTATGTATTAAGCCATATGGTCCAGAACGGTCCCATGTTTGATCTCCCCCAGTCCGCACCCCCTGGATGCAGTGTTAGCTGGCTGTAATTGGAACAACCATTTGGAGTCCACATCAGCTGTGCGCAGGACCTAGCTTGGCTGTGAAGTCCCTTACAGTCAAATAGCAGATTAACATTCAGTATCAAGGCTCATATCAAGAATGTGAATGTTGTCGAAGCATTTGAGGACTGTGTGGTGGTGCCTCTCAATAGAATACAGTATGATTTGACAACTTGGGAAAAAATTGGATAAGGGAGAAGAGATAATCAACACCAAGTAGTTGTGTTCAAGTCTCATGGTTGACTTGTTGCTAGAATCCACCTGCCACTGTTTGGGAATGAGTTTTGACTTTTGTCCGGCTGATTGCAGAATGCTCTATCTTAAATGGAAAGTTTTACATTTGAAATATTGATTGAAAGCCTTTTATTAATTTTTAGAAATGTTTTAAAAATATATATTTTTCAGCAAATTGACTAAATGTGGAAAAAATTGGTATGTATTTTTGGAAATGCCAAACATTAATGTTATAATACCAATTTTCCATTTAACTTAAATGTCTTGTGCAGACTTAGTGGTAGAATAGAATTCAAGACTGCATAATTTACAGGGTTAAGCCCAAAGAGATAATACTCCAGCACAATTAATAAAATGGCACTTTTGCCTTTTATGTATGTTAACATGTATGTATTATTGATGTGTTAAATTGCTTGGATGTTCTCTCATGAGATTTCTTGTCCCTCTCCCAGGCAGAGAATCCACCAGATGGGCCTGATTTAGGTTATGGATCATTTCATCAACAGTACTGGTTGGATGGAAAGATTATTGCAGTCGGAGTAATTGACATTCTTCCTCGGTGCATCTCCTCTGTGTACCTTTATTATGATCCTGATTATGCATTCTTGTCATTGGGTGTTTATTCTGCAGTCAGGTATAGTAAGATTTTATTTTGCTTTTCAATATGCTTTGATATGTACATTTTGTGTTACTAATTAGTGTTGCATCTTCAGACATGATATTTGTATGGCGGTTAAAATGAATTTACAATCATTTTAACCGCCTGCTGCTTTACATAAAAGGAGAAACAGAGTAAATGCGTAGTCTCTAATATTGTGCATACAGATCGCTAACATGATTTTCCAATTCATAATTTCCAAAGTTTTCTAGATTCAGGAATTCTGCTCCATTATTTAAGAAAGGAGGAAGTGGGAAATGGGTAGCTAGACCTTTCTGTTTAATTTGTGAAGTTACTGGAATCTGTCATCAGAGGCAGAGTGACTTAACACTTGGACAAGTATCATAGAAAAAAAACATTCATAGAAAATAGGTGCAGGAGTAGGCCATTCGGCCCTTCTAGCCTGCACCACCATTCAATGAGTTCATGGTTGAACATGCAACTTCAGTACCCCATTCCTGCTTTCTCACCATACCCCTTGATCCCCCTAGTAGTAAGGACTTCATCTAACTCCTTTTTGAATATATTTAGTGAATTGGCCTCAACAACTTTCTGTGGTAGAGAATTCCACAGGTTCACCACTCTCTGGGTGAAGAAATTCCTCCTCATCTCGGTCCGAAATGGCTTACCCCTTATCCTTAGACTGTGTTCCCTGGTTCTGGACTTCCCCAACATTGGGAACATTCTTCCTGCATCTAACCTGTCTAACCCCGTCAGAATTTTAAACGTTTCTATGAGGTCCCCTCTCATTCTTCTGAACTCCAGTGAATACAAGCCCAGTTGATCCAGTCTTTCTTGACAGGTCAGTCCCGCCATCCCGGGAATCAAGCTGGTGAACCTTCGCTGCACTCCCTCAATAGCAAGAATATCTATCCTTCCTCAGATTAGGAGAACAAAACTGTACACAATACTCCAGGTGTGGCCTCACCAAGGCCCTGTACAACTGTAGCAACACCTCCCTGCCCCTGTACTCAAATCCCCTCGCTATGAAGGCCAACATGCCATTTGCTTTCTTAACCGCCTGCTGTACCTGCATACCAACCTTCAATGACTGATGTACCATGACACCCAGGTCTCGTTGCACCTCCCCTTTTCCTAATCTCTCATCATTCAGATAATAGTCTGTCTCTCTGTTTTTACCACCAAAGTGGATAACCTCACATTTATCCACATTATACTTCATCTGCCATGCATTTGCCCACTCACCTAACCTATCCAAGTCGCTCTGCAGCCTCATAGCATCCTCCTCGCAGCTCACACTGCCACCCAACTTAGCTGATCAAAGAGAATCATCATGGATTTGTGAAGGGGAGGTCATGTCTGACTACTAGCTTGAAATTTTTAAGGTGGTCGCTGGCATCGTGGATGGAATCTATGGATGTTATTTATATGTAGTTGGAATAAAGGTTTCATTCTCTGATTTCCAGGAAGTGACAAGTGGGGTTCCCGAGGGATCTGTACTAACTCCTTAGCTTTTCATCATATATATTATTAAAGACTTGGATGAAGGAACAAAAAGATATATATCCAAGTTTGCAGATTAAATTATATGGATGGGAGCAGAACATTACTAAGGGGCATAGACAGACTAAAACTATGGGCTTAAATTATGAGGACAGGTTGTATAAACTTGGGTTTATTCCCTTGAGTTTAAAAGATTGAGGAGTGATCTAAAAAAAGGAATTCGATAGGATAGGTACAGAGAAACCATTTCCTCTAGTGGAGAAAATCCAGAATAAGAGGCCATAATCATAAAATTAAAGTTAGACCATTTAGGAGTGAAATCAGGAAATGCCTTTTCACACAAAGGGTAGCGAAAATCTGGAACTTGCTCACCCAGAAGGCTGTGGATGCTGCGTCAATTGAAATGTTCAACACTCGGATCATAGATTTTTGTTGAATAAGGGTATCAAGGGATATAGAACAATGACTGATGAATGGAGTTGAGGTACAGATCTAATTGGTGAACAGGCTCGAGGGGCTGAATGGCCTACTCCCATTTCTATGTTGTAGGACTGAAGGAGTTTGCAGAGCGAGGGAGGAGCAAGGCCATGGAGCAATTTGAACATGAGAATGAGGATTTTAAATCTGAGGCATTGGTGGACCAGGATCCAATGTAGGTCAGCGAGCACAGGGTTGATGGATGAGCCAGACTTGGTGAGTTAGAAAACGGGCAGCAAAGTATTGGAAGAGCTCAAATTTATGGAGACTGGAAGATGGGAGGCCGGCCAAGAGAGCATTGGAATAGTTGAATCTGGAGGGAACAAAAGCATGGATAAGGGTTTCAGCAGCAGGTGGACTGAGGCAGAAACGGGCGATGTTACGGAGGTGGAAGTGACCAGTCTTTATGACGGAGAAAATATGGGTTTGGAAGATCAGATCAGGGTCAAATGAGGCACTGAGATTGCAAACAGTCTGACTCTGCCTGAGACAATGGGTGGGTAGGGGAATGGAAAGGGTGGTGAGGGAACGGAGTTTGTGGCGGGGTCCGAATACAATGGCTTCAGATTTTCCAATGTGTAATGGAGGAAATTGCGGTTCACTCAGGATTGTCTGACGAGCAGGCTGACGATCTAGAGGCAGCGAAGGGGTCAGGAGAGTTTGTGAAGTACAGCTAGGTATTATCACCAAAGATGTGGAACTTGATGCATTGTCTTTGGATAATGTTGCCAAGGGGCAGCATATAGAGAGGAAGTAGGAGAAGGGTAGATCCTTGGAGGATTCTGGAGGTAATGGTGCGAGGTCGAGAAGAGAAGCTGTTGCAGGAGATTCTCAGGTTATGACTGGATAGATAAGAGTGGAACCAAGCGAGGGCACTCAGCTGGGCAATGGAAGAGGATAGCATGGCCGACCATGTCAAAGGCTGCAGATAGATTGAGAAGGAGCTATCGGCACCACGGTCACTAAGGATGTAATTTGTGACTTTGATTAAGGCGGTTACAGAATCTGATTGAAAAGAGTCAAATATGGAATTGGCGGAAAGATGGGCACTGATTTGGGAAGTGACAAAATGTTCAAGGACTTTGGAGAGAAAATGGAGGTTGGAGATAGAATGGAATTTTGCAAAGATAGTTGAAGGTTTTTTGAGGTGGAGTTGATTACACCAGATTTGCAAGGGAAGGCACAGTACCTGAGCAGAGGGAACTGATAACAATGTCAGCTAGCATGGTGACCAGGAAGGGAAGTCAGGTGGTCAGCAGTTTCGATGGAATAGTATCAAGAGAGCAGGAGGTGGGTCTCGGGGACAAGTTGAACTTGAAGAGGGCATGAAGGGAGATAGAGAAACTGAGAAAAATGTGACAATTTAATGGGCAAAATTGCACAAATAATGCAACAACAATCAAGTTATCCTGTTGTGTGTGTTGTAAGATAAATAATATGTTTGATATTGAATGATTGAATGTTGTATAATATAGACATAATTAGCTTTTTCTTCCCTTTTCCACTTGCATAATTTTCTATAGCCTTATTTTCATTGATTTATTCCAGAATACAGGATAGTCAGAACAGAATTCTATTGCTACCAATGTTGTGTCTGTCTGCACTGTTCATATTCTGATTTTAAAGTTAAGCGAAATAAATTTATCTTGGTTATTCCAGTTCAGTAGAATGCATAATCTCTGCATTCCATAAAGACAGTGCAAATCATACATCTGTAAATATTAAACAAAAAAACATTGAGGAATGATTAAATATTGTGTTTTACTGGAGAGCATAGGATCCTCTTGCAAGCCTTGTGTAACCTGATGTGGGTATAAATAGCCTATGAACTCCCAAGATGCTTCTTTCATGGTACACAATGACTGATAAAGGTATCTGCTTTTCTCATGACCCTTAATTTGTTTTATTTTTGGAAATTTAATGTGGAATTCAATGTTAATTGTGGGTTTGATTCAAGTCCTGTTGCTTTCATTGTGCTTTTATTTGTGGTGGACACTGTGCTATTGTTGCTGTCAGAAGCTGCATTCAGACTACCTTTTTCACTTGGGAATTTTCTACTGCAAATACTTCTTGAAGAAAAGAATGCTCTCTTGCATTAAATGTTTTGAATTAACAAACCAATACTGGAGAGCAAGTCCCATACCATGACTCTCGTTTTCTATAGCCTCAACATATGGCCTTGCAGAACTGAGACTCAAATTAGGGGTGAAATTCAAAGATTTTTGTGATATAGATATTTGTTTTCTGGAGAGTTTGTGGAGCTAGCCTGAACTCAATATTTATTTGATCCTTCCCAACCATTGGTTACAAGACATCCTGTGCTTTTCCTGGACTCCATCCAACCTTGATCATGGCAAAAAGCAAATACTTAGACAACTATCTTTGTAAGTTGTGCTATCTAGCTCTTAAAAATTGCTTGGATAGGAAATTTGACCTGAAACTTATTTACCCATATATAATCCGTCTCTAATTAACCAGGCAATTGCCACATGTTTTATGCAGTTTAATTTCATTGTGATGAAAGAACTGCTGCAGTAATCGTTATCGGTTGCACTGAATGGGCCCAAATTTCCCCAGGAGTTGCTGTGTTTTTTTTTTGGAGCAACTTGATTTTTCTGGAGTATCTTAAAAATCCCCATTCTGCACATTTAATTTACGCCAGTGTAAGTGAGTTAGTTAGGATTTTTTTTTGTTTTTTTTTTCAAAAGGGGGCGTTACCAGCTACCTATGTCTGTTTTGGCCAGTTTGGACAGCTAATAGTTGCTCAAAACTAACTTAGGCCAGCGTATGTGGCCACTTGTGGCCGCACAGAAATCCCTTGCGGAGAGTTAAGAAATCAGCGCAGGTAGCCAGAGATAGGGCGCGGGGGAGGAGGGAAGCACAGAGCATCTTGCAAAGCACTAAACACCTTCACAACAACATTAAAGAAGCATAAAAACCATCAATAAAAAGTAAATAAAAAATAAAACTTAAGTCCTACCTTCCTAACTCGGCCCTCCGAGGGACTGGACTTCTGTCCGAGGGACTGGACTTCTCTCCAGGGAAAACTTAATCGGTGTTGGGTCATAACGATTTGACATGTGCCGACACAAAATGTAATGTTCTCTCCACACTGCTGTCTGCTAGCCCTTGTTTTATTGGGAGATGCTGTTGAAGATTATCGGGTCGTCCCTTCGGCCAGGGATAGGGGCGGCGAGCGTCCGGTCCGGCTCACATCGCGCTGGGAAGGCGAGGAGCTACTGCGCATGTACGCAGACTTCACTGCGCATGCGAGCAGCTGCCGGCACTGTTTTCGGCGCAGGGCTGTAGCTCCACCTCCCATTGCACGAGAAATGCCGGGACACACAGCAGAGCGGCCAGAATCTTAGTAAGTTTTTTGACGTTGTTTTGAACGCACAAAGTTGCCGCATCTCGGGAGAGTGCGCCGGAAAAAGGGGAAGGGGAAATTTGGGCCCATTATGTGTATCTGGCCTTTAGAATTCCAAAACTGGAGAACAGTTATGGAACCTGTTGTCATTATAAAATTACATCAATTTTCTATCTAATTTTATTTGGTATTTAAGCTGTTTTTCCTGATAGATGCTGACCCACTCTCATTTATTATCTTCATTTTTATTTTTTCTATTTTCAATATTTGATACACGCCTATAGAAAGAAACCATTTCTTGGTAATATTTCATGCAGTGCATAATATAATTTGGTGTTTCTTGAGTAGCCTTTATTCTGACTTGTGTGCGGTGAATATGTTTTTGAAAGGAAGTGTATTAGAGGTACCAACACTGGAGTCATGGCCTGTTCAGCCTGAATAAGCAGGAACCTGTTTATTATACCAGGACTGCTTAACTCATCAAAATTCTATTCAGGTGACGGATCATAATCCAAAATCAACAGTAACAAAACTTTCATCGGCGTATGAAATCCAGTTCATACAGAGGTATTGAGAGCTCATACAATATTGTCTCTTAGCTGAAGCCTGACAGTAATTGAGAAATGTAATGTGATACTGCACGAAATATCTGTTATCTCACTCACTTTAGCACTACTGTTGTCATCAATTCAGTCCTGATAGACATCAACGCTCAAATGTGTTCAGTAGCATGTGTACGGTATGTTTCTTAGTTCTCCATTAAGCACTAAGAATTTGATATCATATATGACAGTTGTCTTTGTCTGCCAACAGTCCTCCTGTTAAGCAGATTTATACAACAATAATGTTGAAAATCATGGATTCAATAAAATTAAACCATTATAGAAAGGATGCAAAGTAAAGAAGTCGCGCAGAAAATGTCACTTTCAAATTGTTTAAAATAATTTCAGGATTATTTGTACTCTTCATATTGATCCAAATTAAAAAGCTTTTATTTTATATAAACAGCCAAGTTAAATTAATATGCTACCTTAAAGGGAAAGGCAAGTTTAAGTGTACATTCTACTTGATATTTTAATACCAAGTATAATATCCTTAATGGATCAATTTTTAAAATGTTATTAGAAACATGATGATCATTGAGTATGATTTCCATTTTTCTTGCTAACAGTTACAGGAAATATCCCCATACATTCTGAGGTGGCTTCATTGTAAAAGGTGGGAGGGAGATTACTTCAAATCAGCTTTACATTTACTCTGGAGCTGCTCTAATACCCGGGAATCCACAGTACAGCCTGGGGATGCAAATTTCAATATTCAGTGGGTTAAAGGAAATGTTGTGCATGTTCTGCACTTATGTCTTCCAGAAATTTGCCCAAATAACCATTAACATTCATGTCTGAGACTAGGCTGTAAGTGTGATACGATGCAAGGGCTATGGAGAAACAGCAGGGGAGTGGAATTCATTGGATAGCTCTACCATAGAGCTGGCACAGGCACAGTGAGCCGAATGGTCTCCTGTGCTGTATCTTGGATAGTGGAGCATATGATAGCTGATTCTGTCCTCGCATGATGTCCATACGAGCAGGTGCGATCTTTGTTTCCCCTCTGCCCTTGTTCTAAGTGGGGGTGGGTGCTGGGGTGCGGTCAGGCCTGGAATACCAGGATAATATTAGTGCCAGAATGCCACCATAGCTAAGATCAACTAGCTCCTTGCAGACTTGGGTTGATGCATCCAACTATCATTAAAACAGATTATATGATCGTTTATTTCATTACTATTTTTGAGACCTTTCTGTGTGCAAATTGGCTGCTGCGTTTCCAAAATTACGACTTCATTGGCTATAAAGCGTTTGGAGCATCCTGAGGTGGTGAAAAGCATAATATAAATTAAACTCTCTCTTAGTCTCATCTAAAAGGAGAACAAAATATATAATTCTGAGTGATCTTCAGAATTGGGTGGGCATCCTGCTGCAAATTTGTAGTTTTTAAATTTGCACTGCTGTCCCACAGTGCAATAAGAAGTTGCCCACTGCACTACTGTCCACCAATAACAGTACAGAAGATAACCGTTTATAAGTCTCAATAATTGTGGAATCCATTAAGGTACAACTAGTGGAACAAGAAATAAGTTTTAGCTGTTATCTTGGAACAGAAATGGGTCCATGCTGGAGCAGGAGGATTCAGTCAGCACTGAGCAGGAGAGAGACAGTGAGTTCAGCCCGTGGAAGAGAAGCAGCAGGTTTGAGGCCACTGATGTTGCAGAAATGGAGCAAGTGTTCTCCCTTGGGCCCCATGAGGAGAGTTTGGGCTCCACCGCCCTCGGTGTCCTTCTCTTTCCCCGCCCCCCCTCGCCCAGCTTTTTCTCCAACTGGGGTTCCCCACCTGAAACACTTGCCATGTGCAGGGGTGGGACCCAGTGATGTCCTCCTGCTGCTCGATTTTAACAGCCGTCCACGTGCTTCCCACGACTTCCAGCCCTTTTGATCGTGAAGTTGGCAAGCGGCATGTTAACACGGCTTGGCCATTTAATTAGAAAAACTATTCAAACTTAGAATAAAACTCATGGTCCGGATGGATTGCATCCACCTGTATTAAAGGAAGTTGGGGAAGAGAATGCAGAGACACTATTACATATATATATAAAAATTCATTTGAAAAGTGAATGGTGCCAGAGGACTAGCGGATAGCGAATGTTGTTCCTATATTCAAATAGGGAGATAGAACAAGTCCAGGGAATTATAGACCTATTGATTTAACGTCGGTGGTAGTAAAGATAATTGAATCTTTACTCAAAGATGTCATAGAGCAACATCTAGAAACCTAAAATATAATTGAGTAGTCAGCACGGATTTCAAAAGGAAAAGTCGTGCTTGACCAATCTTATTGAATTCTTTTGAAGAAGCAACAAAGAGTAGACGAGGGTAATGTAGTAGATGTAATATCTTTGGATTTTCAAAAGGCCTTCAATAAAGTATCGCATAGTAGACATGACTAAGGTCAGAGCATGTGGAGTCTGGGGACAATAGGAGAATGGATATCAAGCTGGCTACAAAATAGAAAATGGAGAGCAGCAGTTAAGGATAGCTGCACAGACTGGCAGAAGGTGGGACGTGGTGTTCCACAGGGATCGGTGCTGGGACCACTGTTGTTCACAATTTACAATTTCAAAATTTGTGAACGACACCACATTGAGGGAAATAAATAATACCGAGGAAACATGCAACAAAATACAAGACGACATTAATGAACTTGCAGAATGAGCATGTTTCAACATAGATAAGTGTGAGGTAGTGTATTTTGGTCGGAAGAATAAAGAGGCCACATACTGCTTGGATAATAAGAGCCTAAATGGGGTAGAGGAGTAAAGGAATCTAGGAGTACACATTCACAAATAATTAAAAATAGCGAAGCAAGTTAATAAAGCCATAAAGTAAGCAAACCAAGCACTGGGGTTCATTTCTCGAAGGTTAAAATTGAAATGCAAGGAAGTTATGTTCAATGTTAGACCACCTTCGGAGGAAACATAGAAACATAGAAAATAGGTGCAGGAGCAGGCCATTCGGCCCTTTGAGCCTGCACCACCATTCAATATGATCATGGCTGATCATGCAATTTCAGTACCCCATTCCTGCTTTCTCTCCATACCCCTTGATCCCTTTAGCCGTAAGGGCCACATCTAACTCCCTTTTGAATATATCTAACGAACTGGCCTCAACAACTTTCTGTGGTAGAGAATTCCACAGGTTCACAATTCTCTGAGTGAAGAAGTTTCTCCTCATCTCAATCCTAAATGGCTTACCCCTTATCCTTAGACTGTGACCCCTGGTTCTGGACTTCCCCAACTTCGGAAATGTTCTTCCTGCATTTAACCTGTCCAATCCTGTCAGAATTTTATATGTTTCTATGAGATCCCCTTTCATTCTTCTAAATTCCAGTGACTATAAGCCTAGTTGAACCAGTCTTTCTTCATATGTCAGTCTTGCCATCCCGGGAATCAGTCTGGTGAATCTTCGCTGCACTCCCTCAATAGCAAGACTGTCCTTCCTCAGATTAGGAGACCAAAACTGTATACAATATTCAAGGTACGGCCTCACCAAGGCCCTGTACAACTGCAGTAAGACCTCCCTGCATCTATACTCATATCCTCTCGCTATGAAGGCCAACATGCTATTTGCCACCTTTACCGCCTGCTGTACCTGCATGCCAACTTTCAATGACTCAGGTACGATGACGCCCAGGTCTCGTTGCACCTCCCCTTTTCCTAATTTGTCACCATTCAGATAATATTCTGCCTCCCTGTTTTTGCCACCAAAGTGGATAACCTCACATTTATCTACATTGTACTGCATCTGCTATGCATTTTCCCACTCACCTAACCTGTCCAAGTAACCCTGCAGCCTCTTGGATTGTGCACAATTCTGGTCTCCATATTATAAAAATGATAGAGGCACTGGAGAAAGTGAAAAAAAGATTCACAAGGATGACGCCAGAACCGAGAGAATATATTTATCAGGAAAAGCTGAACTGGCTGCTGCTCTTTTCTCTAGAAAAGAGAAGGCTGAGGGGTGACTTGATTAGAGGTCTTTTTAAAATTATGAAAGGGTTTGACAGGGTAGATGTAGAGAAAATGTTTCCACTTGTAGAGGAGTCCAAAGCTTGAGGTAATCAATACAAGATAGTCACAAATAAATCCAATAGGGAATTCAGGAGAAACTTTACCCAAAGATTGGTAAGAATGTAGAACATGCAACCACCGGGAGTAGTTGAAACGAATAACATGGATGCATTTAAGGAGAAGCTAGATAAGCATGAGAGAGAAAAGAATAGAAGGTAATGCTGATCGGGTTAGATGAAGAGGGATGGGCGGAAGCTTGTGTGGAGCATTTACGCAGGCATAGACCAATTGGGCTGAATGGCCTGCTTCTGGGCTGTAGACTCTGTTAACATTTTATATAATTTGTCCATCTAATATTTTGATAGGCCCATTCTATTCCAGTTCTTCTCCCCTACTTATTGTTATCATCATCATAGGCAGTCCCTTGAAACGAGGATGACTTGCTTCCACATCAAAAAAGGCTGAGTTCACAGGTTTCAATGAAGGACCTAATATTCCGGATCCCGAACTACATATTGAAGGGTGGAAGATGCTTGCGTGTGGATTTTTTTAACATGGTGGTCGTTGCACACCAGCCACTACATGGGCTTGACAGAGCTAGGTCTTGGTCCAGTGGCAAGAGCTAACCAAGACGACTGTTATAGTCAGAATAAAAATGCCATGTTTTTTTTGGTAATGAATTGAGTTTGTGTAATTCATCACATGAGCCTTAATGTTTGCATGAAGTCTTGGGGATAGCTGCCTGGATCCTGTCAAAATTGCAACGAGGTTCTAACTCTGAATTCACAATAAAGTTTAATCTCCTTAATTTAAAGTCGCTAATTCAAATTATCACATTATTTTAAATGCAATTTAATCACTAATTTCCCACTTTGCTTGTTTTTTGTGGCTTAATTCAATTTTTTTAAGCACAAGACAACTTTGAATTATTAAGAGTACACTGTATCCTATTGGTTTATTATAGCAAATGGTATAGTAAATGGATTCCCAAAAACAGGCAGCAGCAACTCAAAATGAAATGTTAAAACATTGTATGGATTTCTCCTTGTCTTTATCTATATGTAGTACTTCAGTTGTCCTTGATTAATACTGTTTTACAATCTTCTCTCCAATCAGTACAACTGCGTACATAATCTAAATTCACAGACTCCGTTAAAAGATGCATGCTAATACTTTTGTTTGTGCAGGTGGTGCATTTGCATATGAATCGGCTCTGCAGCCTGAGAAGACTTCTCTTTTGCTTGTTGTAAACCAAAGGAGGAAAATGCTCTCATTCTTGCTTGTTCTGTTGTCTTCTGCCCAGCTGGGGATGATGGCAGGCCCTGATCTCTATTTAAATAAACTCTCTATACATGAATATTAACCAGAAACTGCTAAATAGTGCCTTTAATCACAGGCTGTTTGAATTTCAGATCAGCCACTTGAAGAGAGGAGATGGTGGCAGAATAGAGGCTTCAAGTGTTTGTCCGAGATGATTTTCTGAATGTTATGCCCTTTCTAAACTAACACATTCTTCTTGTTTTCCATTCTCCTTGTACAGTGGGGTGGGTGAGAGAGAAAGATTTAGAATGCTGAAGCTAGAAGAAGTATAGCCCAAGGTTGACCCGAGTGCTGCTTTTACCAAACTTAAATGCCCTATTGATTTTAATATTTTGTGTTGTGGTTTATTCTAGGGAAATTGCTTTTACAACTCAGCTGCAGAAGACAGCCCCTAATCTATGTTATTACTACATGGGCTTCTACATCCATTCATGTCCTAAAATGAAGTACAAGGTAATTAAAGTTGTTTTGTTTGGTTCCACTGTTACTTCTTTCATGTTGTTAGAAAATAAATGTTCATCTTTCATTTAAATTCAAACACAACCTTACACAATACAAGTAGGAATATAACTTAGTAAATTGTGTATTTCCATTGTATATTGGCATGAAACACTCCAGCTATACACCATACAGAATCACCTAAATACTGGATTCTCTACGTGGCTGAGCAATTTAAATACCAAAGTTCCAAGATAATTTGTAGAAAAATGGTTGTTAAGAGACATGGGCAAAATTGGGCATGGTAGTGCCTGTTTTTTGGGCACTACAATGCTGAAAGGGTTCTAAAATGGCGTACGCAGCTGGCGAACATGGCGTGTGCGCACACATCTGAAGCAAAGCGGCCAGTTGCCATCTTGGTAAAGGGCTTGGCGCACGCGCAGTTGATGTCTGGCAGGCTAATCATGGCGGCATGTTGATTTGACGCCAGCGGTGCCATTTTGGAACTCCACGCTCCAACCGACGGCTTTGTTTAATCTCTCTCAGCTGAATACTCATTAAGCAGCATGAAGGACCCCCCCACCATCATCTACTTGCAGTTTAGTTGCAGGTTTATTTCTTCTGGCTGTTGCTACAATTGTACACATTTTTCATGCTTTCCATGGTTCCTTCAAGTTTCAGAAGTGTACAGGGAGTGATTCGGCAGGTGCTGAAGTACCTTTTGCTGACTTCAAGGCTTCTGAAGAAACCAGTTACTCCCAAACGTGGCTGCACTAGTCGGCCTTCCTCTTGGAATCGAGCATAATTGGGAGAATGAGCAGAGGCCATAAAGAGCAGGATCAGCTGCAAGAAGAGTGAGGAGGAGAAGGGCTCTCAGCAAGAGGCCAGATCAGCCGAGTGTGTTCAGGGAGCAATTCTCTTACCTGAACCTCTGACGACTAGTGTTTGAGACATCTGCGCTTCATTAAGGAGGTTGTCGCTGAAATCTGCCAACTGCTGCAGCCGTAACTCCAACCTCAGAGCAGGGCGAGGAATGTATTGCCAGTAACAGTGAAGGTGACTGAGGCAATGAACTTTTATGCGTCTGGCTCCTTCTAGGCTGGTGCTGGAGATATTAGCAACATCTCGCAGTTTGCAGTGTACTGTTGCATAAGGGAGGTCACTGAGGCGCCCTATTCAATGAGAGTTAACTTCATTTCATTCCCTCTTGCCAGAGAGAAGCACGCAGAGCGAACACGAGTATTTGGAAAGATTCCAAGCTTCCCCTTCATGCAGGGTTTCATTGTCTGCACGCATATTGCTTTGCATCATCATCATCATAGGCAGTCCCTCGGAATCGAGGAAGACTTGCTTCCCACTCCTGAAATGAGTTATTTGGTGGCTGAACAGCCCAATACGAGAGCCACAGACTTTGTCACAGGTGGGACATAGTCGTTGAGGGAAGGGGTGGGTGGGACTGGTTAGCCGCACGCTCTTTCTACTGCCTGCGCTTGATTTCTGCGCGCGCTCAGAGTTGAGACTCAAAGTGCTCAGCGCCCTCCCGGATGCACTTTCTCCACTTAGGACGGTCTTTGGCCAGGGATTCACAGGTGTCAGTGGGGATGTCGCACTTTATCAGGGAGGCTTTGAGGGTGTCCTTGTAACGTTTCCGCTGCCCACCTTTGGCTCGTTTGCCATGAAGGAGCTCCACATAGAGCACTTGCTTTGGGAGTCTCATGTCTGGCATGCGAACTATGTGACCTGCCCAGTGGAATTGATCGAGTGTGATCAGTGCTTCAATGCTGGGGATGTTAGCCTGGACAAGGACGCTGATGTTGGTGCGCCTGTCCTCCTAGGGGATTTGTAGATTCTTGCGGAGACATCGTTGGTGATAAATCTCCAGCGACTTGAGGTGTCTACTGCACATAGAAACATAGAAAATAGGTGCAGGAGCAGGCCATTCGGCCCTTCAAGCCTGCACCGCCTTTCAATATGATCATGGCTGATCATGCAACCTTAATACTCCACCCCTTCTCTCCATACCCACTGATCCCTTTAGCCGTAAGGGCCACATCTAACTCCCTTTTGAATATGTCCAACGAACTGGACTCAACAACTTTCTGTGGCAGAGAATTCCACAGGTTCACAACTTTCTGGGTGAAAAAGTTTCTCCTCACCTCGGTCCTATATGGCTTACCCCTTATCTTTAGATTATGACCCCTGGTTCTGGACTTCTCCAACATCGGAAACATTCTACCTGCATCTAACCTGTCCAGTCCCGTCAGAATTTTATAAGTTTCTATGAGATCCCTTCTCATTATTCTAAATTCCAATGAGTATAAGCCTAGCCATGGTCCATGCCTCTGAGCCATACAGGAGGGCGGGTATTACTACAGCCCTGCAGACCATGAGCTTCGTGGTAAATTTGAGGGTCTGGTCTTAGAACACTCTTTTCCTCAGGCGGCCGAAGGCGGCACTGGTACACTGGAGGCGGTGTTGAATCTCCTTATCAATGTCTGCCTTTGTTGATAAGAGGCTCCCGAGGTATGGGAAATGGTCCACGTTATCGAGGGCCACACCGTGGATCTTGATGACTCGGGGGGGCATTGCTGTGCGGCGAGGACAAGCTGGTGGAGGACCTTTGTCTTATGGATGTTTAGTGTAAGGCGCATGCTTTCGTATGCCTCAGTAAATAAGTCGACTATGTCCTGGAGTTCAGCCTCTGTCCGCAGCCGCATGCGTTGTCCGAGTACTGTAGCTCAATGACAGAGGTTGGGGTGATCTTGGACCTGGCCTGGAGGCAACGAAGGTTAAAAAGGTTCCCACTGGTTCTGTAGTTTAGTTCCACTCCAGCGGGGAGCTTGTTGACTGTGAGGTGGAGCATGGCAGCGAGGAAGATTGAGAAGAGGGTTGGAGCGATGACGCAGCCCTGTTTGACCCCGGTCCGGACATGGATTGGGTCTGTAATGGATCCGTTGGTAAGGATCACAGCCTGCATGTCATCGTGGAGCAGGCGAAAGATGTTGACAAACTTTTGCTTTGCATGCGCCGCATATCAACTCTGCCATGTACCGGATCCAAAAGGGATTCCACTCCCTCAAAGCACAGCTGATATGTGACCATAGGCCGCGAATCATGCAGATCAATGCTTGGTAGCCTGGCAGCAGTCATGATGCCATCATTCTGCGGCAGTCCGCTGTGCCAGCTGCTTATCAGCCATCATGGGAAACCAAACTGTGGCTACTGGGCGACAAGGGCTATATCGCTGACGTCATGGCTCATGACTCTGTTTCACAACTCACGCATACGTGCGCAGCATGCATGCAATGAGAGCCATGCTGCCACAAGAAATGTGATGGAGCAGACCATTGGCTTGCTGAACCATCAATTCTGCTGCCTAGGCCGCTCTGGAGGAGCCCTGCAGTACTCAGCTGAGAGGGTCTCCAGATTTGTGGTGGTATGCTGCACAACCTTGCCACCATGAGGGAACAGTTCTTGCCACCACCAATCAGGTGAGGAGCTGAGGAGGAGGAGGAGAACGAGGAAGAGGAGCGGGGAGAAGAGGAAGATTGGCTGCAAATTAGGGTTGTACATGAAGAACTAATTTAAGTACGGTACAGGTAACCTCAATTCCCCATTCACCAACAGTCCCACACTCCTTATCTTCCTTCTGTCACTGATCTCATCGTTCTTTTTTAAAAAAAAATGTATTCATTCTCGGGATCTGGGCGTCGCTAGCAAGGCCAGTATTTATTGCCCATCCCCAAGTGCCCTTGAGAAGGTGGTGTTGAGCCGCCGCCTTGAACAGCTGCAGTCCATGTGATGAAGGTCCTCAGAGTGCTGTGAGGTAGGGAGATCCAGAATTTTGACCCAGTGATGATGTAGGAACGTCCTATTGGCTCCAGTGCAAAAATAAAACCCAACACAAAATACACATTCCAAATCAAATTTATAAACTAAATCATGTCATATTGCACACAGACTTAAACTAATCACCTTTGTACATTCCCTTTGTGCCTGTCTTCCTTGCCTGTCCTTGTGCTCCTACAAAGTGCTATCCCAGTGCCTGCAGCATGGGTGGTGGAAGGCTGCTGACTTTCAGTGGAGGAGACTGCAGATGGCCTTAAAGAGCAGCTCTGAGCCAAAAGGCCCGGATTCAGACTGCACCATCTCTGTCTGGGCTGGCTGTCTGGAGTGGCAGATGTGGCATCACGAATGCTGTCATCCCGAGAGTGGACAGCAGGTGGGTGCTCCATGGAGCCATTGCCACTCCCCCAAGGTGGAGCCTCAGCATCCCAGTGCTGTGACACCCTGGAAGCCCCTTTGAACACTGGTATTCACAGCAATGATGGCAGCTTGCATGGCAACAAATTGACTTTGCATGGCATCAGTTTGAGATAGCATGACAGTTGTCTGTGCTTCCACTGCAGCACTCAGACCTTTGGTTGTTCTGCAATGGAAGCTGAGACATCAATCATCAGATGCTGCGCCATGGTAGGGTCCACAAATGTATTGATGGAGTTGGCCACCAGTTCCATGCTGGGAAGGATGGGCTCTAAACTCTGCGTAAAGCCCTGTGCCAAGTTCGTGCCGGACTCCTCCATGCACCTTGACATTGAACGCAGACTTTATGGTAAGCTCCTGAATGCACCAGGCATTTTGTCACCGAACAGTGACTATACTTCAAAAACTGTACTTCAGTGGCTGTAAAGTGCTTTGGGACGTCCCGAGGTTGTGAATGGCGCTATATAAATGCATTTCTTACACCTTTAACCACCTTCTTTAGTCTGGCCCATTGAAGTCCTCGTATGAGTCCTGTGCAGTAGAACCTGTGTGTGACCTCACTCTCTTGTGAGCTGACACCTGCGCTATCCTTGCCCCCTACCCTGGCTGCAGCGCACTTGTGGCCTGTGTCTCACCATGTGCAGATCCCGCCTCTGTGTTATCCTGTAAGATATGTACCGTGTCAGTACATGAGCTGCTGGCTGTGGCTGTGATTGTGAAATCAAGTAACCTGTGTCTTTTCATCATCACTGTCTTGGTCTCCCTCTAATGCCTGGGCAGGTTGCACTTCTTGGACATCTGAAAGGAAAAATGGACACGGGTAAGGTTGTGGTGAGGGAAGAGGGGAAAGTAAGAAGTGCATGGTTGCTCCATCTGCAGCATGTAAGTCAGAAAAGATTGTGGGATGAGGAGGAAGTGAGAAGGAGGATTAGGTATGAAGATATTGGATTCAGCCCGGCATTCTGGCCACGGCCTCAGCAATGAACCTTTCCATTATGACTAGTACCATCTCCTCCACGGGGGTTGGAACATGCAAGTGCGCCTCTCCCCCTCCGGTTAGCTCCTGCTGCCTCTGGTTGTGTGCCACCTTCTCCTGCAAGAGAGGGGGAAGTGTGTCCGTGAATATCGTGCAAAATGTTTGGGTGATATGGCTGTCATGGTTGAATAGCCGCAGTGTGTGCAAGCTATGAGATGTGGGTATGAGACTTGAAACTGTGCTAAGTATATGAGGGTGATGTGAAGCATATGAATGGTAGTATTAGTCCTGATTGATATAGATTGTTGGTAGAGTAAGAGATGGGGGTGTGGTTGAGATGGTGGTGCAGTTGGTAGGATATGGCATTTGAAGATGCATTCACTGACCTTGACCACTCGTGTGAGATCATTAAACCTATTGTGGCACTGCATCCAGTCCTCGGGGCAAAACTCCTGACTTTTACCTCCGTGGCTATCTGTTCCCATTTTCATTGAGTGTCTGAAGGGCCTCTTGCAGAAGACCAATCTCCTTCTTTCCACCTACTCCACCAAGACCTCTGGTGCAGCGCCAGAAAACCATGGTGCATGCTCTCTCCCATGCTCAGCACTATTCCGAATGATGTCAGTACCTCCAGGAACCGCAATACACTTTCCCTCTAAGAGATGCAGGTTAGCTTCAAGCAGTGCAGGCTAGCTTTAAGTAGTTGTAGCAAGTAATGATATTGGGCCCCCTGTTGAGGTGTGCAGCCAATGAATAGTGTGGTCTGGCTGCACATAGCAATCATTATAATGAACAGGCAGCACAAAGCTGGCATGATGCCTACATTACATTGAATAGATTAGGTGTAATAGCGCATTGTGATCCCTGCACCCATTTGCGGGTGTTATCTAATTTGTATTCATGAAAAAGCAAAGAAAATTGGTGCAAGAAAAGTAAGGTTTAGCAATAACTTTTTTTATATAAAGGTGAAACCCAGTGAACTCTTCCAGAAGTCAGTTGTGATCATGCATATGTCCTGAGAACATCAATAAACTCCAGTTGTCTCTGAATCTTGCATTTTTCTGTTAATTACTGATGATTTTTCATTTTGTTAGAATTATTGGATTGCGAACAATTTGACATTGTTTAAGGGTTAAAATTAAGACTCTACAAACAAAAATGAAAATTATTTTGTTCCAGATGAAGTCTATTGAAACCGAAATATATGTTTATGCCATTGAAATGGTTCATTTCAAAGTGTCATCCGGTGACACAAATTTGACTTGACCATTTGTCCATTTCAAAGACTGAGCTTTTCAAATCCAAGGTGAAAAAAATAACAATGTGTTGTATTTTATTCACCATCACCTCTACAGCTATGCCTGTGGTACACTAAGTAATTTTAACATCTTGTTTTGTTCAGGTTTGAATGAAAAAATTGTATCGCCGCAGTTTATTTCTAAAATATTCATTATCCATCAACGTATTTATGTCTGATAGTTGATTTATTACCCTCTGCTTCTATCAGTTTACCTTTTGAAGGGGATAAAAAGCTAATAGCCTATCGAGGTAAATTCAATCTTTTGTCAGATTTCAATGCCATATATGGGGCCCAAGTTTCCACACGATAAAAAACGGGCGCCCCTCCGAGCTGGGCGCCCGTTTTTCGCACCGAAAAGGGCGCCGGAAAAAAAACGCGCGATTCTGGAAGCGCCCTGCAGCTCCATGTCTGCTTGGCGTGGCGCCCAGGGGGGCGGAGCCTACACTCGCGCCGATTTTGTAAGTGGGAGGGGGCGGGTACCATTTAAATTAGTTTTTTTCCTGCCGGCAACGCTGCGCGTGCGCGTTGGAGCGTTCGCACACGCGCAGTGTGAAGGATACATTGGCACTCGGCCATTTTTATAGTTCTTTGTAGCCCCCCCCCCCCACCTCCCCGCGGGAACGAACGGCTTCCTCCCCCCCCCCCCCCCCAGCGGGAATGAACGGCTGCCCCAGCCCCCCCCCCCCCGCGGGAACGAACGGCTTCCTCCCCCCCCCCCGCCCCGCGGGAACGAACGGCTGCCTCCTTTCCCCCTCCCCCGCAGCATTCTCCCTGGCTGAAGCACTTTCACACAGGTAGGAAGATGGTTTATTTAATCTTTTCTTTGCTTATAAATTTTTATTCAGTTTGGGTTTATTTGTATAATATTTGTATAAGTATAAATAAGGATTTATTATAGAATTTAATGACTTCCCTTCCCCCCCTCCCCCCCCCCCCCACCTCGTTCTGGACGCCTAATTTGTAACCTGCGCCTGATTTTTTTCAGTTCTACAAAAATCTTCACTTGCTCTATTCTAAGTTAGTTTGGAGTACGTTTTCACTGTGGAAACTTTCAAATCAGGCGTCAGTGGCCGGACACGCACCCTTTTGAAGAAAAAATTCTGTTCCAAAGTGGAACTGTTCTACCTGACTAGAACTGCAGGAAAAAAAATGTGGAGAATTGCGATTTCTAAGATAGTCCGTTCTCCACCAGTTGCTCCTAAAAATCAGGCGCAAATCATGTGGAAACTTGGGCCCATGGTGTCATCTATCCAGCATTAAGATTCAAACTGTTGATGGTACTCGGAATTTGGTGGCAGCAAATGTAGGTGATTTGGTTTTCAATCTTTTTAAGATTTTAGTTGCAAAGAAAAGTACTATGAAAACTAGCACAAGATGAGATGAGCTGTTGGATACTTGTGCTTCTGCTCTGTTGAGTGAAAAGGTGAATGGTTCCATACTTATATTCTAGTATTCTGAATACTGTACAACAGAATAGCAAAATCAATACCCAAGAGAATCATGTGTTTTAAACTCGCAAAAGATCTTTCATGTTTTCATAGCATCATCTTATGAATTATCATCGCTGCCATCTACTATTTATAAAGCTAGAAGCTGGGAAATCAGATGGACAGCTATTGTAGCATGTTAATACACATTAAGAGGATTCAGTTCCATCTTTCTGAAAATTCCAGTGATTATCTTTCCAGCAATGGTAAATGGCAAATTTAAAGATGAAAATTATTAAAATTATTGCAGTTTTAATTGTTTAATTTATGTGTCGCAAGTAAAGCGAAGACTTGGTTTTAGCTATACAAATGGGGTGTAGGCAAAATGTTTAAATTGTACACACGCCTCCCAAACGCTTCCTTTACTGTGTGGCGTGTTAATGTACCTGTCCTAAAATGGTCTGGGCCATTACCACTTCCCCTGCCATTGGAAAACGTCGAGTTTTATATTAAAACAGGTGGATTCTGGTTAATCTGCGAACATTTTAAAAGCTTTATAATTGATGAGAATTATTTTTATATTTTAAATGTGATATTGAACATTACAATACATTGCATCAAAAATTCAGGATTTTTAAAACAGAGGACAGTTTGGCCAATAGTCTGAAAATGAGCAAGGACAAAAATGAAATTGTAAAACTCTAGTGACACATATTTTCACTGGTAATTATTTTAATCCACCTGTTTCACCCCTACATTATGAACATTAAGTAGGCTAATGAAGCATAAAAGCAGTTAAGCATCTACAACAGGAATGAATTTGGTTGTCAGGCCAGACAGCTTCCACCAAATTTCAACCCGCCCTTCAGATTAAAAGACATTTTGTTTTCCTTTAAGGTTTATTTTTGATACAGAAAATGTAGTTTATCGCGATTTAATTTTTGTTTTGTAGACTTTGATTAAGATAAATGCTGAAAAATACGTGCATGTATTAACAAGCTGACTTGTTCATTGTAGAATCAAAATATGTATTTTCAATGATTTAGGGCTGAGCATGTATGTTCAGGATGAGAATATTGAATATAAAGTCAACCTTTTGGGCCCAAGTTTCGGCCTCAGTTGCTCCTGATTTTTTGGAGCAACTGGTGTAGAACGGAGTATCTTAGAAATTCAAATTCTCGGCATTTAGTTTGCTCCAGTTCTAGTCAGTTAGAACAGTTTCACTTTGGAACAAAGTTTTTTTTTCAAAAGGGGGCGTGTCTGGCCACTTACACCTGTTTTCAAAGTTTCGGCAGTGAAAACTTACTCCAAACTAACTTAGAATGGAGTAAGTGAAGATTTTTGTACGCTCGAAAAAACCTTGTCTACACTTTAGAAAATCAGGCGTAGGTTACAAATTAGGCGTAGGGAATGGGGGGAGAGGGTTGAAAGGGAAGTTTACAAACATTAAACACTTCAGTTTTACAAACAAAGAGTCATCATCAATAATAAATGATAAATACATCAATAAATCAACCAATAAATCAATCAAAAAAAATTAATAAAAAATATATATTTTTTAAAAATAAATAAATAAAACATTTTCTACTTACCGACTGCAGCACCGGGAGCCCTCCAACAGCGTGCTGGGATGCCCCCCCCCCCCCCCCCCCCCCCCCCAGTGTGTGTCTGTCAGTGTCTCTATTTCTCTGTCTGTGTCTCTCACTCTCTGTCAGTGTCTGTATTTCTGACAGCGAGGGAAGGGGGAGGGAAAAGGGGGGGAGGAGAAGGGGAGAGTGGGAGGAGAAGAGGAAGGGGTGGGGGAGGAGGGGAAAGGGGAAGGAGAGGGGGAGGAAGGGGAAGGGGAAGGAGAGGAGGGGAGGGAAAAAGAAGGGGGGGTGGAAAGAGAAGGGAGA